>NC_056734.1:574678612-574763612 GCF_019279795.1 Protopterus annectens | reverse complement strand
GGATTGCTAGGATAACTCCATTGTTCATATTCTGTGTCTTATGTACTGTGTCAGAGGTCATGGTTCACCTTTGAAGTGGTATGTCAATCAGATCACATAATGTACACAGAGACTCCTCCATTTTGTTAACCACGAAAATGGGTAGAAGATTCCACACTGCAGGAGTTCCATCATGTTAGTTACTAAAGACATTTGATGCAAATGTGTAAGCTGCAGCTGAGAAAAAAAAAACGCTCAAAAAATCTAACATTCAAACAAAGAAATTATCAAAAATTCTGTGCATATATCAGTTTAGTGCAAACTAATCACTGTAACACCATGTGCTTTAAAATGTAAGACTTTGTCTTAAGGGGAAACAAACACCCACACACAAGGCATGCAATAAATACTGTCATTAGCATTAAAATAATTAACATTTGAAATTACTTCAAAACAGAAACTTTCTCAGTAATTAAAAATGCTAGGGGAACCTCTGCATACCCTCAGGAGAAACAGTACAGAATTGTAAAATAAATTGTGCCTTAAGCTAAGCCAGTCAATTCTGATAGTTTCAGTAGTCTGCCTAATACCATTCTTGAATTTCTTTAAGAAAAATATAATCAAAAAAGTCAAGTCCTAGAATGTATGGGTCTATATTAGAACACCGAACATTTGAAATGTCGGGTGTTCTAATATCGATCCGTTTTCAGCAAAAATATGGAAGTAACAGGAAACCAAATTCTTTCCTAGGGAAAGAATTCGGTTGTCCATTTCTGTTGCTTTAGTATTTTCGGCGATCTGGTGGAAAGTTATGGGTCAGGTTCAGGTAAGTGTGTGATTGTGTGGACGTGTGGGTTAGGGCGGGTTAGGTGAGTTGGGGTTAGGGCGCGGGTGAGGTGACTGTGCGATAGTGACGGACCTTAGGGTTAAGGTTTGGGTTAAGGTAAGTGGATAGTTAGTGGTGTTTGTATAGTTTAGTGTAGGGTTAGGTGTTAGAGTTTAGGCGTATGTGTGTGTATTGCTGTTTGTTTGGTGTGCTTGTGTTGTGTGCATGTGCTTTGGAACAGCAAATTTTTCCCCTAGGAAAAAAATCACTGTTCCGAATGTTCAATGTTTTTTTTTTCGATTGCTAGGGTTCGATATTAGAACACTCAACATTTTGAATGTTCGTTGTTCTAATATAGACCCGAATGTATAAAGTTAAAATGCTGTGCTGCACTGTTATCTACGCTGTCAGTCATGCAATCCCTGATTCACTCTTAGATTTTCACACTTAACGGATTTGGTAGTTTTCCCAATATAGAAGAAATTGCACTCATAGATAACCGTATACATGACCATGTCTGTTAAGCAAGTAGAAAACTCTCGATACAAAAGAAAAACCTGCTACTATGCCAATTTGGATCTGATTAAATAAATATGCAGGCATTGCATATTCAGTACGTGAAGATACATACTACATGCCCTAATTGAAATAGGGGTTTCATTATTGCTGTTTCAAATTATCCAGAGCACAACCTATCAGACGAACTATAATACACTTTATATGAAAAGGTTGGTCAAACAAGGTTGGCAGGCAATTGGCACAGAAGATAAAAGGGGCTGTTCCCTGTGGTCCAGTGGGCAAGGGTTTGATTCCCTCAGCCACCATTGTGTAACTGTGTGACTCTGAGCAAGTCACTTAACCAGACAGACCTCCTGGGCTAAGACTGAAAAAGGTCCATGGAGATCAGTGCTCCTCCTTGGTTAACAAACCCAAATAAAATAAAATAAAATAAATATACACCGATGCCAAGGCAGGGTCAGAAAACAAGATATACCAATGTTAACAATTCTAATATCTAATTCTGCCATGTCAGATTATTTCATGACAAAATATATTTTCTCTTTCTTTACTACTATGTCTAAACACTGGTCTCATGAAATTAATATCCTGCTTCACTTGATTAAAATTCTTACTCTAGACGGTCATTAGTTTGAATTAAAGCTCTGGTATTTGGTCCCTAATGCAGCCTTAAGTAACCTATTAGTAATACTCTGAGCTTCCTTATGGCTACACAGCCAGTCTACTGCATGCTTTGATCATCTAATGGGTTGACTGAGTGAGAGAGAGAGATAAAACTCTGCAAACTTTAAAGGAAAGGAAAAAGGGAACTTGTTGCAGTTCTATAGTTACCTAATTGTTTTCAGATGATAGATTTGTCTCCTGCAAAAATGCTTATGTGAAGAAGGCTGAGTTCCGCAGCTCCATATTAGACTTGCTTTTCCTAGATTTGAAAAAAGCAGAAATCTTGAAAAAGAATGGGACATGAAGCAGACTTTCACTTAACTCATGCAGCACAGAAGTTTTACAACTGAAGATGAAGCTTATGTGACAAGGTATTGCATTACTCCTAAAAGGATTACTGATATAATTGAATTATTCAGGTCCAATGACTGATACTGTAGTCATTGGTCAGTGGTTTGTTTGTAAAGAGATATGTCAATCAAATCAAAGCAAAATGCATGCAGAACCAACCAGTCTGTGAACCTAGAAGAGTGACAGAGGATTCCACAAGCATTGCAGTAGTCTCAGTTTGTTTGTTAACAAATTGTCCAAAGGACTTAATTTTGTACCAAGCTGCAGGAGTGAGGTTGCTCAGGTACTGGTAGACCTTAACATGTTTGTGAGGAAGCACAACTTAAGGGTACAGTTACATGGCAAACGTAATGACATTGAAAATAAGCCTATTGATGAAACTATAAAAAAACCTAGCAGCTATTGTCCACCACTACATCAAACATTAGCTGCTTTCAAAGTGAAATGTGAGATAGATATCAGGAAACTCCCTAAAAAAACCTCCTAAGAAAAATTTTATAATTTAACACAGGGAGAAAGAAAAGCATTGCTTGAGCTAGGCAATGATAAATCCAGGCGTGTAATGAAGGCAGACAAGGGAGGAGGTATACTTGTGACTGATACCACTAGCTACAACCAAAAGATGGAGAACATGCTGGAGGATAACAGATTTTATGAGTTATTTACAATGGATGACATAAAAAGAGCATCTGATTTATGGAACACTAATCTCACCACATTATGGGAAGAAAACTTATTACTCAAAATCTTTATAATTATTTATGGAGCCCATGCCCACGTTTACCTTACTTTTGTGGAATACCAAAACAACACAAGAACAGAGAAGACCCACCTAATAGACTGGTGGTAGCAAGTGGAGGTTCCCTTACTGAAGCCACAGCCATTTACCTTAATTACTTGCTGAAACCTTTAGCAGAAAGAACAAGTCATACATAAGAGATTCAATGGATTTTTTGAGGAAAATAAAAAACATTACAGTGGAAGCTGATAGTATTTTATTAACTATTGATGTGGAATCCTTGTACACAGTGCTCCCCTCACAATTACTGTATAACAGCAGCTATGGAGTCTTTTAAGAAACATAATCAAGGTATACAGGTACAATTGCAAAAGTTAAGCAAGCTCATTAATCTTGTACTGGACTTCAATTTATTTACTTTCAATGGCAAATACTACAAACAAAAAACTGGTATAGCAATGGGGGCTGCCATGGCTCCCAGCATAGCTAACATAGCCCTGGGCAAGTGGGAGGAGGACTTTGTGTTAAACAACACAGACTGCATGCAGCATATCACATGCTATTTACGTTTTATTGATGACATCTTTATTGTGTGGGAAGGTGACCTTGGAGATTTTATCACTTAACTCAATCAAACAACCCCCTTCCTGAAGTTTACCTCTTCCCATAGCTATACTTCAACCACTTTCTTAGATATGCAGATTTCCAAGGACACCAACAATAACAGAATCATCACTGATCTATTCAGAAAACCAACAAGGGTTAACTTATTACTCCACAGTAAAAGTCTACATCCTACAAAAATCAAGTATAATGTAGTGAAGTCCCAGGGCTATAGATTAGCTAGAATTACCACAGAGATGGAACCATTTTTGAGAAACCTCAACAACTTAGAGAATGATTTTCTAGTGAGAGGCTATGAAAGTCAGATGTTAAAAAACATCCTGGAATCCATTATAGAACTGAAAAGGACTGAAGCACCTTCATTGAACCTCCCCAGTAGGAGAATGTTAAGAAATTCCACAGAGAATAACAAATGCAAAATTAGCTGCATCCTCACATACACTTTGGATTATCACAGTATCAAAAATGTTATTGAAGAAAACTGGGACATGCATTTATTTACATTTGTTTACCAGGAAATTCTGACTGGACGCAGGTCCTTTTTCAATGGATGCCCTGGGAGAAAAGCTCCATATCATGTACATGATAAACAGAGATACAAAGTTGCAGCAATAGTAAACAACATTCTAGGTTGTTGGCTTTAATACAATAACAAGATATTGATTATCAACAGTATATACAGTAAATGTTGCAAGTTAAGATAGTTTCTTGTTTATAATATTAGTAACAAAGGTGTCAGACCAGATTTTAAAGTATGTAAGGGCAACTAGCTAATTCTGACTGTGGTTAGTAGTGGCAGTAGTATAGTTTTTTAGTATAGTTTTTATAGTATAGTTTTATAGACATTGTCACAGGAAACCCTCTTCTGATTAACATCTTAGGTGAAGTCCCATCCTTTGTTTATAGGAAGGCCAGGAATATTAGAAGTTTTGTTGAATTTAAACCTAGACCATATGAGAGAAAAACACTAAAAGATGTGAAACTAATTGTACATTTTGTATATTTGTAAAGCAAGGTGATAGTTTTTATTGCCCTTATTTAAAGAAAATCATTAAGACCAGTGCAGGGGGTGACTGTAACACAAACTAACTTACAAAAGTAATTTACAGGGCACAGTGCAATGAATGTGATGCATTCTATGTGGGCAAGACTGTAAATAAACTCAAGCGTAGGATTTCATGTCATCTGTCAGAACTCCGTGCTGGATGTAAAAATAATGCACTAGCCAAACACCTTTCTCTTCATAAAAGACACACAGGTTTTAAGTTCCAGATCCTGGATTGCATAGACATGGGTGATCTTGAAGGAGACATCCAGAATATTCTGGAGAAATATGAACTCATGTGGCAATTAAAGCTGAACTCTTTTAGGAAGCCTGGACTAAACTACTACTGTTCAATTAAAAGTGTACTGGAACTTAGAAAATTGCCATATTATTTACATGACTAATTTTATTGTATTTTATTCTACCAGTTGGTTTTAAATACCATGTTAAATCAGTAGTGTATATTTTGTTTCCATCATCATACATTTTTTCATTTTCTTGTTCTCTTTTTTCCACTTTATTCAAAATGATGTGTAATAACAATACTTACTAATTATACAATAATATTTTTATAGATAGGTTTTAGGGCTCTTGTACACAGACCTGAAGAAGTCTAGAAGTATGAAAGCGATCTTTGTTAACAATAGGTTATGAAAATAGAATATGATTTTTACAATTGATTTTTTACATGCAAAGTGTATATGTATATATTTATATATATATTTTTTTGATTGCCAAATGGACTAAGGTTGATATATTTCCAGCCACGTAGTATATTGTCTTGGATAAAATCACAACTTAATAATCTGGTTAAATAAGAGGTACCACATCATTATAAATTTTATTTAAAGTACATAAGGGTTATATTATTATGACAGCTACTACGTAGGGCAGGACCAGCTCGAATGTCACACTGATGGGGGAAGGGATGTGAATTTAACATGTGCACCAATAAACACTTTGTTTTACAGCACAGTAAACCACTCCCTTGCCTGATAAAAAGTATATATATATATATATATATATATATATATATATATATTTAGAAAGCTTGTGAGGAAACTATTACTCTATTTTTATTTTACTTGGATTGCTTGTCTGTGTACTTAATAAAGGATTTTCAACTGGAAACAGACTGCTTGCCTTGCTTGGATTACTTTTGAATACTTAGTAATTCTGTACAATTATATATTTTTTATTTTTATTTTTTTTTTACTTAAGACGAGTTTAAGTTTGCTACTTCTACTACTATTGTCTGATCTGATTAATATACAGTGAATAACTAGAGATATATGGACTGAAAATCTTCCAGACAGAGAAGTTTCTTACACTGTTTTGTTAAAAAAGATATCTGACGTATGTGTGGAAGCTGTGGTTGAGATACCTATAATGTGCACCTGTTAGGAGGGAAGCAACAAAGAAGGCAGTTATATGGGACTAGGTGTAGCATCACACAGACTCAGGACATTATCATATCTTTTCTGACTTGTAATTTTGTGCATCTGTATCTAAAATAAGTACTATAAAATTACTTAAGAAGATCTTTAAGTTTCAAGGTAGGACACTTTACCCACATATTCATATTAAAACCTTGCTGTGTCATTAATAAAAGAGTTGCATAAAAAAACTCAGTAAAACTTTTATGCAGCTTTTACTGATTTGCTATTAATCAAAAAAGGTAGTGCTAAAGACTTCTCAAAATATTGACCAGCTGCAGTTGTTTCACATCCTAGCAAAGTAATGCTCAAAACCTTGCAAGTTAAATGACTGCAGTTGTTGAACCAAAATGTGCCATACGTATAAGATGGTTTTAGAAGAGACAGATCACCAGAAATCAAATGCCAACATACGCTGGATAATGAAGGAAAATATTAACTTTATTGACAGATTGTGGCAAGTCCTTAGAGAAATTAGGATACTAGATCACCTTATTTGACTCGAGGAATTTATTTGCAGAACAAGAAGCAACCATGAGAACTACATATAGAATAGCTTACTTTCAAGATTGTTAAATGCATTCAAAAAGGCTTTATATTGTCAAACTTAATATTCAGTTTATATGTTGACTGTAAAATGCAAACATTTTTTTTATTTTTATTTTTACATTTGATTACTGGGAAAGTCTGACTGGACGGAATGTCCATTTTCAGCAGAGGCCCGGGGAGAAAAGCTCCACATAGAACAAAAGATTATAAATAAAAACTGCTAAAAAAGAAGTTGAAAGGTTTTAGTCTGGGGCAGAGCAAGAGCAGAGCCATTTAGTGGTAAGGTGGTGTTTGTTTAAATTTAGTTAATGTAGTGCTAGATGTGATGTTACTAGGTAGAGAGTTCCAAATCTTAGCAATATAATGAGAGTAGGTGGACACTCCAGCACAATTGTGTGCTATTGAAATTTGTATGAGGGGCTTATTGTTTGACCGCAGCATTCTGCCACAGGAATAGGGCTCTAGCAAGTCATGTAATGATGGAGTTTTTGCAAAAAGATAGAAGATTTTGTAAGCCATGTTAAGCTGAGATAAGTGTAGGAGATGGGGAAGTTCTAACCAGTTTAGTTTCCTTAGGGCAGAGCAATGGTGTGATCTCATTGAAAAGTTTGCTGCCTATCTAAATATTTTATTGTAGCATGTTTCCAGTTTTACCAGCTCAGCTTTCCTGAGGTTAATAAATACAGGTGATGCATATAAAAGAGTAGAGGTCAAATGAGTCTGGGCAATAGTTATTTTTGTGTTATTTGTGAGATATTGCCTGTTCCTATATAGTGTACCTAGTTTTTTGTGTACTTTCTTAACCGATTGAAAGATATGGATGTCAAAATTCATATTGGTGTCAATTTCGACCCCTAGTAGTTTGGTATGTGGGGAGGGAGTGATAGTGTTATTTCTAGATACTATCGGAAAAAAATCTGTGTTTATAGTAGCTTTGTTAGGATGGAATAGCATGAGCTTTGTCTTGTTGGGGTTTAATAATAAGCAGGAATTTGTTAGCCAGGGCTCAATTTTGAGGAAGCATGATTGAGTGAGTACCTGCAGTTCAGAAAGGGTACTGGCAGCACACAATACTGTAGAGTCATCAGCATATTGAATAATTGTGGCTGAGGAGGCCACAGTACAGAGCTTGTTAGTAAAAATGGAGAAAAGCAGGGGGCCAAGAATAGATTCTTAGGGAACTCCTAGGGTGACTAGTAGCAAAGGAGATAGACTTTGTTGTCAATGTACTGCTTACTGGGTTAGATGAATTAGATGCTGAAATAAAAATTGGTGGAAGAAATTAATAGTTTCAGATATGCAGATGATGCCACTCTGATAGCTGAATGTGAAGAGGAATTTAAGAGCCTGATGATGAAGGTGAAAGTGGAAAATAGAAAACCAACTTGTTGCCCAAATAAAAAAAGAAATTATACAATTATGACATTATGTCATCTAGTCCTATGAATTATTTTCAAATAGATGCAAATAAGTGAAGGCAGTGACTTTTTTTTATTTTCCTGGGATCAGACATCTTTGCAGATTTTAACTGCAACCACAAAAAAAAGTTTGCTTTATGCAAGTAGAGCTATGTAAAATCTGAACAATGTTTTAAAGAACAAAGTCATCACATTGTCAGCAAAGGTCCATATACTCAAAGCTATGTTTTCTGTAGTAATAACATATGGCTGTGAGAGTGGGGTGATTAGTCAGACTGTGCACCCAAAGACTGATGCATTTAAACTGTGGTGTTGGAGAACACTTTTCAGAATTCCATGGACTGCAAAAAGATCAAATCTGTCAATAGTTAGTGAAATAAACCCAGATTGTGCAGTGGATGGCCTCATAGTAAAATTAAAACTCATATAATTTGGTCATATAGTGCAAAGACTGTTCACTAGAAAAGACACTGATGCTGAGAAAATTAAAGGCAAAAGAAAGGGGTGGCATAAGCTAAGGTGGCTAGACAGCGTTACTGAAGTAATGAATATGCATCCGCCGTTCCTGGCAGACTGGCCTGGTGAGCTAAAGTCCTTCCTGTTAGAGTCAGATTTGACTAAAAACAAAACAATAACAATAATGCTTTTTAAACACCTTTATTAAATTGTCACTTAAGGAAAACGTATATTAGCAGAAAAGAAAATCATTTTAACATTTTTTCATTTAAATTTGATATACATCACATATATTTCTTTGCTACTAATCTTTAATCCAACATTACAAAAAATATTGAATTCCTGCCTTACCTTAAACCTCACTCATCCTCCTCCTCCTTGTGAACACTATTCTGTATGTATTGTTCCCACAATTCCCATGCATTTCTATGTAATTTGCTCCTTCCCTTTTCTAAAGATCCCTCTTGCAGTTTGTTTATAATATTCAGTACCTCAGATACAGTTGGTGTAGATATTATCTAGTAATTGCTTTTTTGGCAGGCAACAGAATTAAACTTAATAAGACCTTACTATATCTAGGCAATTCAGGTCTTACATCCCTGCTCAAAAGAATCCTTTCCTTAATTACAACCATTTGCCCACCCAATATTTCTGATAGATCACTCTGTATGGAATTTTTAAAATCTGCCACCTCATTGCATTCCCAAAACATATGTACCCAGTCATCTCTTTCTTCTCCATCACACCTCCATCATTTGCTATCTATTGAGGAAAAAGTCTTTGAAGTCTGCATGGTGTATAACATTACCTATGCAAATACTTCCAATCAAATATCCTAAACCTTCTGGATTTTGTTGCACAATTTGGCTCCATACATACAGTATGCCTTCCCATTGCTTTCTTGTAAATTGCTTTCCCAGTCTCTCTTCCCAATCTTTTCTAACATCATCTGATTGATTCTTATAGCTATCATGCAATATTTTTTATTCTGTATTAATTATCCCTTTTTAACAGTTGCTTCACTTCTAGATTCAACTAAAACCTGTATCAGAGCAGGTCTTTCACTTAAAATTACCCTATCCCTTTCTGTTTGCCTGTACTCTGAGATCAAGCCCTGGTAGGCAAGCCAGTCTCTAGCCTACAATTCAAATGTCTTCTTGGCTCATCCCACTCTATTACCTTTCTTGTTTGAGTTATTTGTTTCCAATATCTTGGTTTCTTTGCCAGGTTTCTTCAGTAAATTCCAGTCCTCTCTTGCCTTTTTTTTCTGTTCCCCTACTTGCAGTCATCCCTATTGACAAAATCTCCTTTCTCCATTGTCATATTGTCTTAGTTGTTAGAAAACTTTCTGCTATTTTATGAATATAATATCATGTATGGTTGTTATTATTCTCCTTAAGGATCTGCATCCAAAATCCCACTATCTGTCTATTTCTTGAACACCCCCCTTACGTCATCATCATCAGTTTCCACTCTGAATTATAACCTTCTACTTGTGTTATGTATATGAACTCTTAAAATATCCCCTCAAATCAGGGTATCCTAAATCACCTTATTCTATTGGAAGGATCAACATATCCCATTTACCTCTTGCCCTCTTTCCCTTCCAGATAAATTCCTTCTATTATTTATTGTCCACAACTTCTCCTTGGGTTGATACAAGTATGCCTGACCCTTATGCAAGACTAAAGGGACTAAAAATATTTTCATTTCTCGTATCTTACTATCCATATTCATAATTAAAAGTTATGCACTCACCATAACTTGGCATTTGAGTTGTCCATTTTCATTCTTCCTCAACATATGGGCTTGGATTCAATCCTCAGATGCAACTTGGCATCGTATCCAACTCTCGAGCTCTTCCCTACATCCGAAATGCCTAAGTCTATCCCCAATACCTCAGATCAAGTTTGTTGCCATAAGTACCTTATAGCTAGACAGAAATAGATTAAGCCAAAATAAAAAGGGCTCAAACATGGAATTATAATTTCCAATTACTGTCCAACAGGTTTCTCCAGCAGATTTAAGGATGGGAGATGGATGGGAGGTAAGTTGAGGAAGAATGAAATTGGAAAGAAGACTGGTAAATGAATGGATTGGTTAATGTTTGATTCAGAAGCTACTTTAGGTAAAAAAAGGATTTATTTGTGAAGTAACCCTGTCTTTTATAAGAAAATAAAGTAAGCGTTTTTTGAAGAAAGATCCTAGAGTTCAGAAATTCTCTTTGCAGAAGTAATAGCTACTAAGAAAACTGTATTCAGTGAAAGACATTTTAGGTCATTTTTTGCTGAAGGTTCAAAAATTTTTGGAGTTAGACTTTTTAGCACAAAAGTCCGATCCCAGGGGAGGTGAAGGATCCTTTATTGGTGGTCTAAGGAGGAAAATGCCTTTTAGAAATGCTTTGAATATCTTGGAAGAAACCAAGGAACAATTTTTATCTCCTGTATAAAAACTGGAACTGGCTACTATTTGCAGTTTAATCAAAAAAGTTAGCTCCTTCTTTAAAATGAGTAGCCAAAAGTTTGAGTATGGCAGAAACTAGAGCAGAAAAAGGATAAACATTGCTTTTCAATGCCCAAAGTGAGAACCTTTTCCACTTGCTCTTATAAACCTTCTTGGTAACGTCTTTTTGTGAAGACAAATTTATGGAACATACTGGGGAAGAAATCCTGGGCTCTCTGACCATAACTGGAAGTGGAGAAACCGGAATGTATTCATTTGATCGAGCTAAATTTCCTCAATTGAGTATAACACCGAGTGTTATTACCAAATTTCTCCTTGCCAAACGGCTGGAATGTCATACATAACACCGAATGGGACATTTCTGACCACTCTACCACCTAAACAAGTGCTACCATGGGTCAAAAAGGGGTGATGTTTTGTGATTCATAACAATTGCGTTCACAATTCTGAGAATTTGCCGCACTGCTTTCGAACATTTTCCAATCGGCCATCCACCAGCCGATCAAATGAATTATATTGGAGAAAGTTAGCCTGTGGGCCTGAATATTTTGATGGTTGATTCCTGAGGTGTGTGAGAGGAAATCTGGAAATGGTTCCAGTATCTATGGAGGATAACAAAGGTGAGACCATAGGAGGGAGAACCATACCTGTTGAAGCCAGAAGGGGGCAATGAGGGTGACTGAGCACTTCTGCCTGTTTGCTTTCTGCAGAAATTTGGGAATCAAGGTAAGAGGGGATAAGCATACAGAAGACCAGAAGGCCAAATGTGGACTAGAGCATCTCTCGGTAACTCCCCCTGAGGGGGGATAAGGGCAAAATACCTGCTGCACTTGCTGTTGTACAGGAAGCAAAGAGGTCACAGCAAGGTTGGCTACAAAGATGAAAAATTTCTTGTGGCACAAGCCAACAGACCACTCATGCAGCATCAAAATGGATCTACTTAATTTGTACACTAAAGCATTGGTTTCCCCAGTATGTGCTTTGCAACTAGAAAGAAAATTTGAAGAGATCATCCATTCCCACACTCTCATCACCTCACTGCAGAGGGGGTAAGATTGAGTTCCTCCTTGTTTGTTGATGTACCACATAACAGACATGTTGTCTGTCTGAATCACAATAGTGTTCTTAGAGGAAGAGCATCTTGAAATGCCTGTAACGCCAATAGAACTGCTGTCATCTCTAGTACAGTGATATGCAGATTGGGCTTTTGAGGAGACCATGTGCCTTGAGCTGTCCTTCCCAGGAAGTGCCCCCACCACCCCTGCTGGGAGGCATCCATAGTCACTGTGGCCACTGAAGGTGGTAAAACAAAAGGCCAGCCTAGATGAATGTCATCTGACTGAATCCACCAGTGGATGTGTCATTTGCAAACTGTACTAAGTCTGATTGGAAAGGATAGAGCTTGTCAAAGAATGGACACTAGCACTTGAAGAACTCATCTGGCTGAAGGAGATGGATGGGAAATAATCTGATGGACTTGAAGCCTGAGCATGGATATATGATGAATTGGTAGTGATGATGTTTGCGTTGCTGCTTCCAGATGTGCACCAATGAACTCCAGGCTCTGAACGGGTATCACGTTTGATTTGGCATAATTTATTGTTATCCCCAGTGACTGGCAAATCTGGAGCAAATTAAATATTCCCTAGACTGTAGAAGTAGATGCCTGGAGGTGGTGGTTAGGAGCCAGTCATCTAGATATGGAAATACTTGAAATCCTTTTAGTCTCAGGTAAGGAGCCACCACTGCCTTGTATTTGGTAAACACCCTAGGAAGGGTGTGGTGAGTCCAAAGGGCTGGCCTCTGAGTTGGTAATAACTTCCTCTCAACCAAAAGTGTAAATGCCTTCTGGATCACCTAAATATTTTGATGTGAAGATCTATGAAGCACATCCAATCATCATTGCAAAGAAGTGGCAGAATGGACTGAACCATGACCATTTGGAGCTTTGACTTTTTTATGAATTTATTCAATTTCATAGATCTAGAATTGGTCTGAGGTCCCCTGTCTTTTGGGGCACTAAAAAAAGTGAGTAATTTCTGAATCCTATTTGGTCTGTTGGGAACTTTTGGATGACTCTTTTTTGTCTAACGTTTGCTGCTTTCCTCTGACTGGGTGAAGCACTGGGAAGTTTTGTTCCTTTTGCAAATAGGAAGTTGGAAAAATGGAATAGTCTCTGGATATTATTCTTAGCACCCAGAAATCTTCTGTTATATTTGCCCAGGTGTCCAGGTGCAAGGATAATCATCCTCCAACTGCCTCCAGTTGGGCAGTACGACAGGACCTCTGAAAGGATCTGTCCTGAAAGGTATCACAGAAACCCTTATTTTGCTGGCCTCCTCTGCCTCTACAGTAATGTCTCCCACTGAACTTCCTCCTCTGCCTCTAGAGTAGTTGCCCCAGTGCAAATCTTGGAAAGGTCCCTGAGATTTCTGGAACCACATTTTCTTACCACCTCTTTGATTTCTAGAGAAGGTTCATTGATAGGTAGAAATCTGCATTCCTGTGGCATATAGAGTCTTTTCTTCTTGTTCACTGTGGATAAGTATCCCTTATACTGATGGAACAAATAATGATGTGTCATCAAAGGGAACACTAGTGAAGGATGTCTTAAAGGGTCTACAACGTTGCATAGTCACATCCAGCCATGTCTCCTTATGGCAAGGCCTGAACCGGCAGCTCATGAGGTGCCTTCACCTGCATGTGAGATCAACCTCATGGAAGCATTGGAAATTGATAATAGAATGGCCAACTGAAAGGATCTTCTTTTGAAATTCTCTGCAGGCATGAACTCCAAAAGAGTATAGAATGTAGTTGATAGTTTCTTGGTCAAATCTCTCTGTAGTTTCATGAAGTGTGCCAGGTAGGTAAGAGACGTCAAGATGAAGGTCGCTGAGGCAAAGACTCACTTTCCAAATCTGTTCAGTGCTCCCTTTTTGGTGGGTGGACAGAAGAGCTCTGTTCTGCTCGAATTTTCTTAGTGGCTGCTGCCACCACCATAGCATTTACTAGGACTCCTCTGCATTGGGATTTATTCTTGGGAGGAGCTAAATATTTATCAGGTCTCTTTGGGATGGGCTCGATGGCATCCAACTCCTTCTATTACCAGCAGGAAACTAAATCAATGAGCTCATCTGCTGGGGGGGGGGGGTAACCCAAGATGTAGATGAGCTAGAACCAAAAGCTTCCCAAAATATCGATTCTTCTGGAGAGCATTTTCGGAAGACTAACAATCCTTTTGTCTGAGAATCGCTAATATGTCTCCAAATAGTGGTGACCTTGAGGACCTTCCTCCTTCATCAAAATTGGTATCCTCTGTGAGAGACTTCAAATGGGAATGTGTGTGCCTCCTCTTGTACATTCTCTTCTGATGGATCTCCACTGAAGGATGTTCAGGTAAGGTATCCAAAGGGAAGGAGAGTTCCTCTACAGGAACTACATGGAAACTGGTAGGAACTGGCTGTCCCTGTGGAGTAGGCCTGATTCACTCAGTGCTCAGAACCAAAAAGGGGGCTGGGAACTGGATCCAAAGAATAAGAAGGTGGTTGTTTAGATAGAGAAAAATCCCTTTCCACAATCTCAAAGGCAGACAGACCCGGAGAAGCTGTGACCAAATGTTGCACAGCCAAAGCTTCTAGTAGAGGCAGAACACAACTCCTCTCTGATCCATGCCTTGAGGATGTAACTAGAACCAAACTGTCCAGGGCCAAGTATCTGAGGGGCAGGGACAGATCCAATAACATCAGAGTTGATCCCGGCCCCAGGGACCTGATTCCAACACTTGGCTCTGGGACCCATTCCGAGCCAAAGGTGTTGGAGCAGAAATAGTCAGGGATGCTGTCAGAGACAAAGAAGATATCTGGTTGCATGGATCAAGTTATGTGTGAGGGACCTAGGCAAAAAGATAAAAATCACAATTCTTTCATTACTAGATTCACACTTGATAGTGAAATTATTTCTAATATTTTAATCAAAAATTGAGTTATTTTAAGGGGGATATGACAATTTTTCTGACACGGTAGGAGAGAAACCTTGTATTGTTTACAAAAGAGGAAGAACTTTTAAAAACCTCTCAGAAGGAAACAAAAGAACAGGATGTGTTAATGGTATAGTTAAGAATAAAATAGGTATGTATAAGTGTAGGTGTTGTCCCTATTATGTATATATTAAGATGACATACAGATTCCAAATAAGAGGTATCACATATAAATTGAATAGTAAATATTCTTGTAATTCTACCATGGTAGTGTATTTGGCTCAGTATAAACAGTGTCTGGCATTTTATGTCGGTAAGACTATTTGTAGGTTGAGGGAACATGTTTATGAAAATTTGTTGAATATACGCAAATGTAAGAGCACCAATGCAGTATATAGACACATGGAAAGAGAGAATACATATAGTTTTTCTTTTTTGGTTATCAGCCAGGTTAAAAGGGATCCCTGTGGTTTTGATATAAAAGAGCATCTGGAGAAACGTGAGCTTGAATGGCAGTTGAAGTTAAATGTCATGATTTCTCCAGGGTTGAATGATTCATGTTCCATTTTTTTCTGTTTTAAAGTTGAAAAAGTACTGTGGTTGATTAATATTCCTGTTTTTTAATTAATTGATTAGTAAATTGATAACTGTTTTGTATTGGATATTTTGAATTTATGTGATCTGGGTGTAATTATTTTAATGTCTGCTTGATCAAAGTATTTTATTGATCTGAGGAAGTTCCTATTGTAGGAACAATATCACCAAACATATTTGTTCATTAAATCAGTTTTTTATCTTCCATTCTCTGTTCATGCCCACACCAAGTCTTTTTGTTCAGTTGGTTTGGTTTTTGACTTGTGGTTCTTAGTTTGTTTTTCAAAGAAGTTATTGTCTTTGGATTTGACTCCATACCTCTCAGGGTTTTCAGACCTGGGGCTTTGAGACAGTGGGACAGAATGGAGAAGGAAAAAGGATAGTATGAGATGTAGTCAGAAGGCCTACAGATCCAATAGGGGACAGAGCTGGTATAACCCCATCTGGATCTGAGCTCTGAGAAATTCTTTCATCATCCTATCCGCATCCAGTTCTGATAAAATTCTGGAGGATGTAGTGGATTGTGGCCTTGAATGCTTGTTTGGACTCTGTAAAAATGGAGAATCCAGAGTAGGAGAAACTGGGTTTAACAACTACTCTGGTGTGTAAACTCTATGACAGGTGCCAGGCTTCGAATCCAGGTGTCTGGAATCCAAGGTAGACAACATAGGGCTAGCCAACATAATTATCAGATCCGAAGGTTTTCGATCTGATGATTTCAGATCCAAAGATCGGATCTTTGGATCCAACAATGTCTAGTTCAAGGTTTTTCAGTTCTTAGCCAGTGGGTTTGATGAAGTCCTAGGGGACTTCAGTGGGGAGCATTTTCTGTGTTCTGATGGAGCAGACTTAAAATATTTGGTAGGGGGTTGTGCCCCAAAAGATGAATTTGTACAATAGGAAGTAGGACTTTCAAGATCAGTTTGTTATGCTAGGTGGCCAGAGCCCTTGGATTAAAGGTGGAACAGACACTGCAGTTAGTATCCAAGTGGCCAACTCTGAGAGGATAAATGAACTCCTTGTGGGCATCCCAGTTTGGAATTTTATGCTCACAAGAACTGCATTTCTTGAATCCTGTCAGTTTTTCAGACATGAGAGAAAAGTAGGCAGAGTAATAACCACCAAAGCAGTACACTAAAAGGTTAGAAGAAAAATAACCTTTTTTTGTTAGAAAGGAAAAAAGGAAGAATTGCCAGCTACAGTAACTTAGAAACAATACCCTGTTTAAAGAGTAATAGGGAAAAGCAATGCCAACTGTGGTATGAAATAACTACTATATAAAAATAGTATAAAGCCTAACACTGCTGCAAAAGCTAAGAGTCGGGATAGGAAAGTCAAATAAGAATAGTTTAGAAGAAACTTTTAGAAAAAGTATGCAAAAAAAATCACAAGAATTCACTAACTTCTTGCTCGAAAGAGGAACCTGCGTCTGAGCACAATGGCGGCAAACAAGATCCTGGAGTACTGGGGATGGATTGAGGCATTATGAAAAGAGGGTGGAGCTCATGAGTTGGATCCAAAGTATAGAGTATGCAGCCGAGTCAGATCTGAGGATCGGATATGAACCTATGTGTTGAGGAAGAATAGGACAACATCAGATACAAGAGTTTCCAGTGCCTCAATTTTTGTATTATATTTTGTTTAGGCTCTTCCCATATATCCATAACTGCCATAACAGAAGCCTTTTTAATCCATACTCCTAAATACTTCATCTTGTTATGTCCACATAAGTATTGGGTATTGCTAAACCAGTTTGTGTGTGGGTATTATAATTTACAGCTATAGCCTTTGTTTTATCTTCATTAATTTTATATCTTAAAAAGACTTGAAACTGTCTCAAAATGTTCTACAACATTGAGATGCCCTTTTCTGGATTTATCAGTTACAAAATAATATCATTCACAAATAAAGCCAACTTTTCTTGATTACCATACCAATTATATCCTTGTATTTCTGAGTCTCTTATTTGCTTTGCCAATGGCTCTAAATTTAAAGCAAATAACAAAGAGGAAAGAAGACACCCCTGCCTGATTTCTCTGTTAAAACATAGTTTATCTGAGAGGAAAGTTTTCACATTAATTCTTACCTCCAATCCTTCATATAGCCTTTGAATTAACCTTATTATTGTATCAGGGAATGCAAATGCTTCCAATGCCCTACTCATGCCCAACTCATAAAATTCCAGCTTATTCCGTCAAATGATTTCTCTGCATCAACACCCACCAACAACCGAGGTATTTTCTTAAATTGTTCTCCCTCTGGATCATCATTGTTCTATTAGTGTTGTCAAATGTTTGCCACCACTCCACAAAGCCACACTGATCTATATCTATCAATTTTGGCAACATTGTTGTCATTTTTTTAAATTAATATATTTTTAAACACTTTATAACTGTGGTTTAAAATGGAACTGGGTCTATATGAAGCTGGGTCTGAAGAGTCTTTGCCGTCTTTAGGTAATGCAGCCACCACAGCTTTCTTCCAAGATGTTGGTGCTTCCCTCCTTTAAAAATAAACACAAAATCTTCCAGATCTTTATTATTTTCTTCCCTCCTAATTTCCAAACTTCCGGAGGAATACCATCTGTTCCTAGACACTTTCCTGAAGATTGATTATACATCACTGTTTTTATCTCACCATCTCCTACCCAAATTGTTAGCTGTTGAGCCTTGTCTTCCTCTAACCTTGGCACAATGTTTTCATAAATATTTCCATGTGTAGTTTTTTTTTTATTTCCACATTTCTCTGCTTTATAGAAATTTTCATAGCATTTCTGGAATCTCTCAAAACCTCTACAGGATCTCTGGTTATTGTTCTTGTTATAGATTCCCTAAGTATGACAATAACCCTTTCAACATTCTGTTGCCTAAGTCATTGGGCTAAAAAAATGTGTGCTCTGGAGATGTTATTAAAAATAGTTGCTTAACTACAGTCTTTCTAAACTCATGCATATTATCCAGATAGTCCCTTATTTTTTTTTTATCACTCTGCATTTGCACCTCCTCTTGTTCTGTGAGATTCCCCTTATTCTGCAATACTTTAACCTTTGTCAGACCCTCTAGGTAATTTATAATATGTCTTAATCATATTTCTTTCTCTTTTATTTAGACCTTGGGCTGCATTCACGAAGGCTTGCACGGAGTCTAAGAGTAGTGTAAGACTCCATGCAGCCTTCGCGATCCAGGAACAGCCCAAAGTCCGTGTAAGAGCCAAGCTAAAACGGCTCTTACACGGAGTGGGCGTGGATAAGCTAATCACCTCACTTGCAGCCGAATAGCATGCAAATGAGGATGATTAGCGATCCAGGAAGCCCAGAACAGCCCGTGTAAGAGCCGTTTTAGCTGCAGGAATGTACTCAGTTGACAACTGAGTACGGTTGTGCAAAAACTGCAATGGAGCCATGTCAGCTCCAAATAAAGGGTGCATATGTGTCAGGCAGCATGCCAATGGCCAAATATGTGGCCATTGGCAAGGTAACCTGATGCAAATATATTAAAAATATAATTTTTTTTCGCGATTGCGTGTTTAAACCAGCGCAGCCCGTGCAAATGGGGTTCCCTGTATAGAACATAAAATGAAGGTTTTAAACCCACAAATGTGGGTTTTATGCAATACATGGAATGTCAATGCAGGGACCAGCAGACCAAAACCAACATGGCCACCGTGTAGTGGTTGCTAAGGGGAAGCTGAGTCTAAGACATGTAACTAAGCATTAGTAGGCAATCTGATGCAAATGAGTGTAAGGATACTGAATTCCACTGTCACATAGCAAATGAGCACAGTCTGAGTAGTGTAAGAGTTACAGAAGGGGAGTAACAGAGTAGGAGATAGGTGACATCACAGGGGAATGGTAGAAAGAAATGCAGTTCATTGGAGGTTAGAGTTACATGACAGATGTCAGACAGATATCATGGAAAGAGGTGTGCCACTAACTAAGCATGAGAAAGTCAAGAAATGGAAGGTGTACACTGTTGCCTACACCAAAGTTTCTTGCTGGATGTGTATCTTGCGCGCCATGAAGCACGAGTAAGGCAGTGTGCGGCGTGTAAGGCAGACTGAGCATGTGGGAGCGTGTTGGGAGATGTTTAACACTGTTTTGCGGGCATGCACGCGTTGTAATCAGAATAAGCAGATTCTGAACTGTGTAAGCATGTGTGCGCGCGTGTAAGCCACTGTGAGTGTTTCTGCTGGTTTACACACGGCTCCACCCTGAGGAAACAGAAAGGAAAAAGGAAGCAACAGATTTAGTAGGAAGCTAGCAGGGAATACTGCTGGAGCTAGCAGGTGAAAACAATTAGATGCAGGCAATTACACAGGCAGAATAGTAGCCCAGCCCAGCACTTAAAACTCTGCAAACAGCAGTGCAGGATGTTTCTCTCAAGAGACACTGCAAGACAGGAGTTAAGTTATCAGAAGTGAAAACTGAAAAAGCTGAACTCAGAGCAGAAATGTTAGGGGCTGCCATAGCTGTCATAATGAGACATAGGTGACTTGCTGAGGGTGGTGACAATGCAGATGGTGCCAGACAACCCACAGTGAGGAGACGGAGAAGAGTGTACAGGCCCAGGGTCACCTACCACGGGTTACATGAGCTGGAGATAGTAGAGCACTATAGAGTGGACAGAGACCTCCTGCAGCAAATAGTGGAGCTGTGCAGGCCACGCCTCACACACAGAACCAACAGAGGGGAACCCATCCCAGTGGAAACCAAGGTATGTGTTGGCCTAAGAATACTAGCAACAGGTACCTTCCAGAGACCAACTGGTGATATGATGGGGATATCACAGGCATCAGCCTCCAGGGTACTGCACCAGTTCCTGGATGCCATGTCAGCACATGTCAGTGATCATGTATATTTCCCCAATGCCCGTGAGGTATTGGCCAGCAATATGCGTCTCTTCCAGCAAATAGCGGAATACCCTGAGGTAGTGGGTGCAATAGACTGCACACATACGCATCAAAGCACCAGCCGGTGAGCGAGGTAGGGCATACATCAACCACAAGGGCTTCCCCTCCATCAACTGCCAGGTCATGTGTGATGCCCAGGGCATAATAATGAATGTGTGTGCTGGCTGTCCTGGGAGCTACCATGATTCCCACATCTGGCATTTGACGCAGCTGTACCAGACATTTGCCAATGGGGACATCCCGCATGGACACCTAGTGGGGGATGCAGGTTATGCACTGGAGCCATGGCTGATGACACCCATCAGAAATGCACACACACCTGAACAGGAATGCCATAATGAGGCTCACGCACAAACACGTAATGTAATAGAGCGTGTGTTTGGGCTGCTCAAGTCATGGTTCCGGTGTCTGGACACATCTAGTGGAGCCTTGCAGTACACACCAACTACATGTACCCAAATTGTCATGGTATGTGCTATGCTACATAATATGATCTTGCGAAAACAGCTGCAGCAGGACCAGCATAGGGCTGGGCCAAACAGCCCCCCACCATTGCCAAGGCCATCACAGGCAGAGCGTGACTCAGAGGAGGAACAACCTGAGCCTGCCCCAGTAGGCAGAAGGAGGCGTGCCCAGTATGCCCTGGCCTTGGCAAAGAGGCAATGCATAGCACATACACTGGCTCAGTAGGAACCCTGGGAATGATACCCCTCTCTGACTCACTCATATAGTAACAGGGATGCCTAACATGACACAACCTGCTCTCAAACATGTACAGGGAAGTGTAATATGCGCATCCGACAGAGGCAGCCCTGCAGCACCACCTGAGGCATGAATGCTATGTGTTAAGTAATGTAACACCATGTACTATATGCACACCTGAGGACCCTGACTAACATCCTACCCTCACCAAGCATCATGCCACAACATGACAATGAGATGATCAAGTGCAATAATTGACTGAAGTATCGGAGTTAGTCAAAGGGGATCCAATGTGTGCCAGTCTGGGATGACATGCTGAGCATGACATGATGTACCACCTGCTAGGACTGGCGTGCACCTATCAGTGCAGGCCGTATGGATACTGGCAAAGGCTGTTGTCACTCACAGTGTGCCCTGAATAGGTAAGGCTCAAAACACAAACCTATCTCCATAGGTATCAGAAGGGATAAGAATAAGATAAGGGATAAGTCGAAACAGCAAGATGCATGCAGTCTAAACTCACCCAGTATGGAGAATGTTGATATCTGCGCTGTAACAGAAAACTGAGCCAAGGCTCACAACAGCACCCTAACACTACCAGGTTACACCTCATACTGTGCTGTACAGCCTCAAAACTTGGAACAAGCTACAAAAGGAGGGTGACTAGCAAGAATTGTCAAGGATAACCACACCCGCCATGTTGGTACCACAACAAAAAGCAGCATGGACTAGCCATGGTCAAGTAACAGTGGCTAAAACTGCCCCCAGTTTATAGCCTGCTACAGACTACTGTCCCAACACCAGGAACTGCACCTGGCCTATGCTGGAATACATGAATATATCAAGTCCTCCAAACCACATTATATTGGGTGACTGAAAATACCCAGACATAGACTGGGAGCATTATACTAGCTCCAACAGTGTAGGACAAAAGTTCATAGAATCCATAAACCAAAAGGCCCAGGAACAACGTACCACTCCCACAAGAGGGGTAAGCATACTGGATGTGATAATCAGCAACATGGGTACTGGATGGCAAGATGAGAAGTGTATTGCTCACTGGTAAAACCAGACCATAGAGTAATCACACTGGATATACAAATCCTGACCACAGTCCCTGGCCAGAAAACCACAGTGGAAAACATGTGTTAAGCAATATTTGCACTCCTCCAAACTGATGTGGAATCCATTAAAGGTCCTGTGCAGGTGCAAAATATGGGCCACACCTCAGAACCTGTAATACAGCCATTCCATGAACACTGCCAGGAATGCTTGGATTATGCAATCCTAAATTAAAACAAGACACAATGCCATACACGAGGAATCTGGCATGGTGGACACCAGCCATAACCAAACCATGCAAGAGAATGAGGAAGCTACTACATGATAGAGCAAACATAAACAATGAAGTAATCACTGATCAGTAGTATGGCAATAAAATCTGTCCACACATACAATCCACTAAGGCCAGCCACAACAAGTTGAATCTGTGAATCCTGAGGCAATGTTACACCTGCCCCAAGTACACAGACAACCCCAACTCCACCCAAGAAATACAAATATATGTGAGAGATGCAACCATCTATCCAAACTGGAGGCTGAGCTCCCTCAACTCAGTACTCCCAAAACTAGTCAGGAGGAGAAGGTAACCACACACACCACAAACACAGTCCCACATAGACCTATCACAACTGCAAACCAAACACATAAACACAGAAAAACATTCCCGGAGGCACAAATTACAAACACAGCACACCAACAGAGGCCTCTAAAGCAGACACCCAATCAAACAACCTCCAAACATAGCACATGCAACACATAGTACACAAAGCTGGTGTACCAAACAGTCACAGGCCAGAAGGAGAAACAACATGCCTGATACAGTTGTAATAGGTGACTCCATAGTCAGACACACTGCTGTCCCGCACACCAGACTGAACAAGGGAAAGGGTACAGTAAGCTGCCTGTAGGCTGCCACAATATGCCACATAACAGAAGTATGCAGGTCACTCCAAAGCAAGTAGAAATATGATGCAGTCATAGTCCATGCTGGTGTGAATGACCTGAGATGTACCTCCCTAGACTACATGAAAAGAGACATAGATGAGCTCTCTGATTATGTAGTCCAGGCCGGTATGACACTCACCGTTTGCAGCATCCTACCCTTACCAAGAATAATGCCACAGTACAAACATGGAATGATCAGTCATAGCAAGTGGCACACTTACTGGTGTCATTCCAAGGGGATCCAATGTCTGTCTGCTTGGGATGTCATGCTTGACAAGCCACGCAGCTGTTCTTGGGATGGCCTGCACCTGTTATCCCTGGGCGTCTGAATATTGGATAAGGCCTTTGCCACCTCCATAGAGCCTTTTGTAGGCAAGGCTGAAAAGACTGACCCACCACCCTAGAAAACATAAGTGGGAAGAAACATAAGGGAAATGCTGACCAATGCCAGATGTGTAAACCCCAATATGCATGCTCCCAAGGCCATCCCCAGTATGGAGAACATCAATGTCTGTGCAGTGACAGAAACCTGCTGCAAGCCTCCTGACAGCACACCAGCACTACCAGGTTATACCACATATCATGTGTCATGGCCCCAAAACCTGGAACAAAACATAAAAGGAGGGTGAGTATCCATAGTCAGCACAGACACCCATACGTCCAGGTAACTGACAATGCACAAGGCATTGGAGTCCACCCATGTGCAACTAACTGTAGGCAAGACTGCTGTACAGTCTGTAGCATGCTACAGACCACACTCTCACACACAGGAACCCCACCCAGCCATCCTGAAGACACTGGACAGTATGAATGTCCCACCAAATACCAAACAAGGTACCACAAATTACCACATAGGTGGTAAACCATTATGTATGGAAGGAGTAACCAGGGACCTAGGGACACAAGTGGACAGTAACCTGTTATGTGACACCCACATTGCCAATGTGGCTAGGAAGACTGTCTACATTTGACACCGTATCAGGAAAGGATTCACATCTACGTCAACAGAGGTCACTGTGCCCCTATACTGTTCTCTAATCACACCCATAATCTAGTACAATGCCTCATATGGGATGTACCTTACCTGACACCTGCAGCAGTTAGAAAGACCTCAAAGGTACCTCACCAAGAGGATAAAGGGTCTCAAATATATGTCATATGCTGCCTGGCTGTAGACACCCCAGCTGAATGCAGTCACATACTGCCTACACAGAGGCATTGCATGCCTGTTGTAGAAGGCCATGCACAACACAGGAGTAATGGACATGCTCCACCCCAGAAAACTCAAATCCATCGGAGCTGTGAGAGTGAGAGATGTCAACCTCAACAAATAATGAAATAGGATGTGCTGGTGGGACAGATACATAATCCAGAGGCTCCCCACACCCTGGACCAGAATCCCACTCCATGTTAGGCAGAGCCCCTCACTGACACTCTTCAACAGGAATCTTGCCAAGTGGATGGATGATTGTAGAGTTACACTGAGTTCACTGTGTCATGTCCAGACAGAGGCACAGCAAAGCAAATCATAAATGGCCATAATATTCACATAGCAAGGGGTGGCAAAAGCCACACACACTCTGGCTAGGCTAACAAATGCCCTAGGGTGGATAGCCTAGTATGAACCTATGAACCTATGAAGATACAAATTGTACAGGACACTAAGGATAATCCCAAGGCTTTCACAACTGATGGTAGGAACCATGTTGGGAATTCACAGATATGCCCTGAATCACACAAATATCACAAACACACACACATATTGCCAACATACATCCTGACAGGTGCAGTGCAACCCCCGAATGCAGAATATCTATCCCAGCAGACTGCTGGCCCCTGACATTGCAGATGCTGAGGTAACAGCCAACATCTACAAAGCAAAACACACAGCAGCAATGGTATGAGATGGTGTCCTGGGCTTAGTGCAACATGGACTCCAAGATGAATGGAATGCCAAACCACACTACTGCTCAATGTCAGCCTTACCACAGAATATGTACCCAAAGAGCAGTGTACAACAACAGTGGTCCTTCTCAACAAAGGTGTTGCCTGAATGGATACTGAAAACTACTACCTCAGAATCCTGAGAAGCTCGATCTGCACAGCTATGGAAAGGATCAGCATGTACCACATATGATCCACCAGCTGACACAAGCATCCCACAAAAGGGCCACATAGAAACAGACAACTGGTGCCATAGCCATGTCAGCAAGCTAATTGCAGAAACGTGTATAGTCAACCCCTGTGGATATACAGTATGTGCCCACCAATTACCACATAGGTGTTAACCCATTATGTAGTTAACATGTAATGAGAGACCTGGGGACACAAGGTGATAGATATCCTGCATTGGACAAACATGTGCTGTAGTGTTTACAGAAACATACCATATACCCACCTAATCATGAAGGTTGTCAGATCTAGATAAGGAGAGGTCATTGTGGCTCTGCAGTCATCCTTCATCAGTGGTACAATTGACTACAATAGCCCCTGTGGGATGTACCTCAGCAGACACCTCCATCAACTGTAATGTCCCCAACAGTACCTCACCAGGAGTATCAAAGAGCTTGCACAGATGCCATGTGTTGCCTGTGTTGCTGGTATCAATAAACATGCTGCACCTTGTACAATCTGAATGGCAGTGAGCTATGCACATGAGAGACCTGAACCCCAGCACTGACTTACATAGGACAAGCTGTACTGCATGATCCATAACACAGAAGCCACCCCCACCCATGAGTGAACCCCCAGTACAGGCTACCCATAGAGTCACTTATCAATCTTCCTCAATAGGAATCTTGATGAGTGGATGGGAGATGGTAGCTTTATCCTGGGTATCACTGTCATGTCACAGGTAGACAGAGGCACAGTATACTAACCATGACATATGTCATGGCAAACTCCACTTACAATGTGTGTTGAAGGACAAACACACTCTCCAACTAGCATTAGACATGGACTAGGGCACATCGCCAGTGTTTGCAAATGTACACCTATGTTGTGGAATACACTACCAATGTTGGACAAGCCTGGTTTAAGTAGTTCATATCTGAACAGAATGCAACATGGTCAGATGTACACAACTGGCCCCTAACCAGGCTGTTGTGCCCACTATCGAAATGTAAAGCAGTGATAGCACTAAAGCCCAGGATACTGTCCACCACAGTCAAAGTACTACCAGTACACTATACAGTACTACAGTGTTAGGTCAGTGTGAAAGGATGTTGACAACTGTATGCAAAGTATCCCATGCAAACACTGCAGGCACAGTATAATCCTGTTGTGTTCACACACAAAGCAGTTGTACAGTAACTACACAACATGACACACAACACACAACCATAAATGGGTGATATTTGTTGAAGTTCACACTCATCCACAAATGTGGTGGGCTGCAGAGTCCAACATATGGAATGCTCACACTGGGCATGCTCACACACTTTGATAAATGAGACATATGTCAGACAACATGCCATGGGAAGGCTGAACTGGGCATGCTCACACACTTAGGCCAAATCTCAGTTTAGCAGTTGGACACACATATCTGGTATTTTTATGTGTTATTCCAGGAACCAACCACATTACAGCAGTCTGCCCAGTGCACACAGTTAAATGACTACAGAGACATACGTGATATAGTGGATCCCTCCCATATGCAAACATCTTCCACAGATGCACAAGTTGTTCATACAAACAGGGAATGCTATGGCAATAAAGATGTGCAAACAGTCTATCAGCAACAAATAATGTGCATTTGACAATTAAACATATGGGTGTAGAGGTCAACACTAGGCTGTTTGCCCTAGGGAATGACAGCTTAGCCAGAGTGTGCTTGGTGTCTGCCTCCGCACAGGATGCACATTCCCCTTTCTAAACACCGATGATGTCAGCACCCTATAAGTACAGCAGGAGAAAAGAAGCTTCCCAATAATGCGAATAGCATGCTCCGCTAATGCGTCCGTCTCAAGTGTCATAACATAGTTAGGTAGGGGTTTGAATCCTGCAAATGCTCAGTGTGTGAGTGGGGGGTGTGTGTGTAAGTCTGTGGGAGAGAAATGTCCCTTTTGGCAACTAGGAAAACACACTACAGGATGCACATTCTCTTTCTAAACACCGATTATGTCAGCACCCTATAAGTACAGCAGGAGAAAAGAAACTTCCCAGTAATGCGAATAGCTCGCTCTGCTAATGCGTCCATCTCAAGTGTCATAACATAGTTAAGTAGGGGTTTGAATCCTGCGAATGGCAAGTATGTGTGTTTGTCTGAGGGGGGTTAGTGTGTGTGAGGAGAATGTCCCTTTTGGCAACTAGGAGAACAGACTACAGGATGCACATTCCCCTTTCTAAACACTGATGATGTCAGCACTCTATAAGTATAGCAGGAGAAGAAAAACTTCCCAGTAATGCGAATAGCGTGCTCTGATAATGCGTCTGTCTCAAGGGTCATAACATGGTTAGGTAGGGGTTTGAATCCTGCGAATGGCAAGTGTGTGTGTTTGTCTGAGGGGGGTTAGTGTGTGTGAGGGAAATGTCCCTTTTGGCAACTACGAGAACAAACTACAGCATGCACATTCCCCTTTCTAAACACTGATGATGTCAGCACTCTATAAGTATAGCAGGAGAAGAAAAACTTCCCAGTAATGCGAATAGCGCGCTCTGCTAATGCGTCTGTCTCAAGTGTCATAACATAGTTAGGTAGGGGTTTGAATCCTGTGAATGGTAAGTGTGTGTGTGTTTGTCTGAGGGGGGTTAGTGTGTGTGAGGGAAACGTTCCTTTTGGCAACTAGGAGAACAGACCACAGGATGCACATTCCCCTTTCTAAACACTGATGATGTCAGCACCCTATAAGTACAGCAAGAGAAGAAACACCTCCCCATAATGTGAATAGTACACTCTGCTAATGTGTCTGTCTCGAGTGTCATAACATAGTCAGATAGGGGTTTGAATCCTGCAATTGGCAAGTGTGTGTTTTTGGCTGAGGGGGGTTAGTGTGTGTGAGGACAATGTCCCTTTTGGCAACTAGGTGAACAGACTACAGGATGCACATTCCCCTTTCTAAACACTGTTCAGCTGAAGGCCATGGCTCTGGCACAAGTTGTCTGTTGCCCTTTGGAAGATGCTTGTGTCGGCTGGAGAGTCGATTATGGTGGCCAGTTTGCAGTCATCTGCATATTTGGTCAGCCACAGTCCGTCCATGTTGGCCTGTACCTCCAATAAATATATACCAAACAAGAGAGGTCCCAGGACTGAGCCTTGTGGGACACAACTCATAACTGGTTTGGAGTCTGGCATGGCTCCAGCAATGCTAACCATGTGGGTTCTGTCCTTGAGCCACTGTGCAATCCATCTAGTGACATAGGGGCTTATATTTAAGCTGGTGAGCTTCTCTAGAATGCCCAAGTGGGGTATTGTTGTGAAGGCTTTTGCAAGGTCCAGGTAGGCTGTGTGAACCACCTTCCCCTCGTCAATGGCCTTGGTGACTGTTTCAAAGAAATCAACCGGGTTAAACCTGGTAGTGCTGGTGTGCTCTCAGTAGCCCTGAACCAGGCATCTGTTACTGCACAGATATCGATGTTCTCCATGCCAAGGAGTGTTTTGGGTGCATGCATCTGGAGGTTTAGACTTCTGGCGTTGGGTAGCATTGCTCTTAGTTTCTTATCCCTTGTGATACCTATGAAGGTGGGTTTGTCATTTGAGCCCTGCCTAACATAGGCACTATGGAGGTAGTAAGAGCCTTTGCCAATATCTGAAAGCCCAGGGGTGACAGGTGCAGGCCATCCCTAGCAAAGCAGGTAGTTCAACAGAAGATGAATATGTGAAGGTGTAGTGCCTGTGATTAGTTAGCAGTAGCATATATGACTGCTCACGTGGACACATGCCAGGTAAGTCATATGCACTGTGTCACAGGCAATGTACATGTGAACAGGACAAACAGTGACATCCTGTCAAGTGGGACATGGACATACATATAGTAGGCTATGCAGATGGCACTAGGAGTCCACAGAAGCTCTATAACTATGCATTGCAGGTGTGATCAGTATTCCAGGGTAATTGCAAGCAAACATGCATGCAAACAAAGCTACAGTAAACAGGGCTGCATGTAGTCCATTGTACAACAAACAAGCTGTACCAGTTCCAGTAGGTAACACTGCAAATATGCAGGCACTATGCACATGTACATGGAAATACACAGGTCAGATGGCTAGGGTCCAGTCTCAGTGCACACAAGTGTACAGACCATGTACTGTCAGGATGTACAATAACTGGATAGAAACCCATGTGCTCATACCTGCAGTAATACACATGTCAAATAACAGACACTGAGCCTTCACTCAGTGGTTCCATACTTAGTAGGATGTATGCTCCCTGGCCTGCCACCACAGTATCCCTGACATATATGGGGACTCTCCCTCCTGTGACAGTTAGTTATGTGTGTTGGGGCTGTCTAGCATGGTATGAGATGTGAGCATGCAGTGCTAGGGTGCTCCTGTGTGTCCTGTACCAGTCGTGTAGTACTGCACACATATCAACATCCTCAAACATCTGCATTGCAGAGTCTAGTGTGGGCAACATGCCACTTGCAATTTACATGTCCATCATTGTGTATTACTACATTCATTACCCTAACCTCTGTGCTACCGATGTATGTAGCCTTCTGTTGACATCATTACCACCAGTATGCCAACATGTGCAGATGATACACTATGGTACTTACCATGGGTGTAGACAACAGGACATGACAATCACACACTTACTGCATCAGGCATGCTGTGATATACCCACAATTAATTCAGCACACAGTACTGTTAACAACATGATACTATTACTACACATCTATGTGGTCACCCTGTGCATCAGCAACATGTTAACCTGTACCTGCACAGTTGTTACAGATTGCAGGAGGTGGCACAGTTTCATCATATGCACAGGGTGTGAACTTGGTATGCCTGAGTCAGCCACCGATACCACCAATTGACATGTATGTGTATGTGTGTTGGTGAGGGACAGCAGTAGAAGGTGGGGCAATGTTGATGCAGTGTGTGTATGCGGTAGCCCTAGGTGTTGTCAATTCGCATGTGTGTATGGATGCACACAGTTCCACCTCATGGCTGCCATATACTGGTGTTTGTGGACAGCCACAGACTGTACCTGCCAGGTCATACAGATCAGTGTCTCTGGCCACGGACACGGTACCTGTGCCTTGCAGGGGTGTTACGGACCATATCCAGTACCAACCCAGACTGGGTACTGTCATCAGAAGCAGGTGTTCATTGACTGGACACAGATCCCTGTCGGGCCTGGCCAGAGCCACGTGCATGTGGTCTCCTGGGGCGGTCTGATGACAGCACAGACCCAGCATTGCTGGGGCTGCTGCTGGCACTACGGGGCAGCGGCCCTGTTGTCATCGTGACGACTGCCAGCTGCTGCTGTTGCTGGCATACGCCACGTCGACGCCTCAACCACCCACCATCGCCCTGGCTCATGGACATGTAGTTGTGGAACCGGTCTAATATGTCCCCACAACGTCTGTCTATGACATCGGTGAAATCACGGATGGCAGCCGCAATGTCACGCATACTGTCAGTCATGGCTGTGCGACATGCTGTCAGCTCCCTCAGACCCTGTCTGGTGTACCGTTCCATACGTGACTGTGCCTGCATGACAGCCCGAAACATAGCTGAGGTTGTAAGACCTCTGTGGGCACGCCTGACAGGGGCACGCCCACGGATGCTCCCACGAGAACCCCTGGACATCTGTCTGTGTGGTACCATCTCTGGGCCATGCCCATGGCTGCTGTGTGGGGAGGCATGTGCCACAGATACCACATTACCCTGGTCAATGCCCACTGTATGCTGTCCATCACCTAGGGACATTGGTGACAAAGGGTGTATTGGCAGGATAACTGTGCGCATTGATGGGGTCGACAGCTGTGTACTGTCAATCGGCTGACCAATGGCGGACCCTGGCATACTTTCCTGTGCCATTACACAGATGTCATCATTATCAGTACCCATGGCACCTGACTCAGGTTCCCTGCTACATGACACCAGAGCAGCAACAGAACCTGTGGGAGGGAAACAGGAAACACAGTTTACAATGTCTACACATTACCAGTGATGCACACATGCACAGGTGCACACATGCACACATGCGCACATGCACACATGCACAGGTGCACACATGCACACATGCACACATGCACAGGTGCACACATGCACAGGTGCACACATGCACACATGCACACATGCACAGGTGCACACATGCACACATGCACACATGCACACAGTTTCACACAATTGTACAGTACTCAGTATGCGTGATATCAACACACAGACACAGACACACCTACATGCATACAAAGAGCACTACTAAGTGAGCCAAATAGTACTATTACTATCAACACTATTACAGGAATTGTTAATACACACTCACCAGCATGGATAGGCTGCATTGCTGTTATACCAGAGGGTCCTGCAGACGTGAAGAAACTAATGTCAGTGGGCACAACTGTGCCATTGTTACTGAGTATGATACAGGTCAGTAGTACAACAGTCGCCTTTCACAGGTCAGCTGCTAATATTGAGGATATCACACTTGCACATTAAATACTATGGTGACAGCTACAAACCAAGGACACACCTCACACATGCATTAACTACCAGTGTACACAACAGTCAACTATACATATGGCATATTACCTGCACGTTCACTGTCTTGCTGCTGTGTGGCTCCAGCCTCCATCATAATGCATGTCTGCTGCTGTTGTTGTTGCTGGCGGACTGGAGCCACTACACTCATGAGTAGTCCCTCCAGTCTGGTGAGTGGGGGATGTGTAGCCACCCCACCACCTGTGGCGACCTGTTGCCTGTGGATATCCGATGCACGCTGATGGACATGTCTGATTAAATCACTGCAGTGATGTCGTACCTGCTCATATGTCCTATTATGCGTGCCTATGTCATTTACCCGACGGACAAGGTCTTGCCACAGTGCAGCCCTCTCCTGCTGATTCTGGCTGGTGCAGGAAAAGAGTATTGCATAATCCCGCACCAGGCTCTGGTGTATCTCCTCATCCTCAGCTGTGGAGTAGGTGGGATTCCGCGGTGGGCCATGTACCTGAGAAAGAAAATAACCTGGTATCAGCAATATATGTCAGCAGAATTTGGCACACATACTACACATGCTACTCGACTGTTATGATACAACATATCTCACATATGTAGCATCTGTCTGTCTATTGGTGGATACACATGTAGATGGCCAGGTATCAGTGCTCAGCCAGCAACTGTGCAACAGTACCTGGCAGACTCCATACGACATACTACCAAACCCCAGCAGTCAGAACACTGATTCAGGTCAAGAGCACCTCCTCACTCTGGGGTTTGTATCTAGGTACTGTATGGCCTACATCATCAACTACTGTGAGGTGACCACACACTGATTGCCCTGGATATACATATCCCACCTCCACCACCAGCACAAACGACTATAGTGCATAACATTACAGATACAAACTTTACACTTTGTAACAGTGACATGGTATCCTTTCAGCCCACTGGGCCAGTGGCAGATACAACCCACAATGCTGACCCCTACACAATTGCTTTCTACAGACATCTCCGAGAATGCATGGATCATGCAATCCCATATATGACCAAGACACTCTCCACAAAGGGACAGCATCCTGTCTGGTGGACCCCAGCCATAGACAGATTGTATTACAGAAGATGGAAGCTACTGCAAGACAGAGCATAATTCCATAAAGGGAGGGCATGTCTGAGCAGCACTAGTAAGGATCTATTTTCCATCATACAAAATACATGGGCAACTTTGAGAGGGAAATCAAGAGGGACACTACAGATAACCAGAAGGCCTTCTTCAGTTATGTTAGCAACCTGGTCAGGATCCATCCTCTATGCCCATAGGTAGTACACAACAACAAATATTTCACTGACACCACAGATATCGACAACATTGTGGCAGACAGGTTCAGTGCAGGTGTCACCCCACCCTCTCCCCCAAAATAAGGCATAGTTATCCCAGCTGACTGTAACCTCCCTGTCATCACAGATGTCCAGGTGAGAGCCACCCTCAGGACAGCAGAATACACAACATGGATGGGACCTGATGGTATCCCCAGTTGCATGCTACATAAACTCTGACAGGAGCTAAACACACATATAGAAGTGCTATGTAACACTAGCCTGACTACAGGATATGTACCTGTACACTGGCGCACAGCAGCAGTGGTTCCACTCCGAAGGAGGCACCTCAACATACCAATACAATACAACACAATACATTACATTACAATACAATACTATACAATATGCTATTGCCCTGGGACTACAGCAGCGTACTGTTCTGCTACCCTGACCATTGTGACACATGTGGTGTGATGGTACCTGCTGCTGTCACACAGTTACACAGGGTGACTCATATGGCATATTACCTATCTGACTAACATTCAGCAGGGGTATGTGTGACATGTACTCATGGGGAGTCTTGCTTCTTAACACTGTGTGGTTTATTGCAGGGTATGTCTTATCTGTGGGTAGGAACTCTTACCTCCACATGTGCACTCTATTGCAGTGGCACGGACGACACACAGCAGACATTTAGGTTGTGGATGGTGTGAGGTGTTACTATGGTTGTTGGACATCTGTCATGGGTGTGACTTACATATGTAAATCCGGGAGTGGTAACCTCTATGTGGGTAGCATATGTGTACTCTGTGGTGTTGTCAGTCACTGTGCATTGGTAATGTGTTTGAGTGCATTGTCACAGTGTTGTACATGTCACTGTGTCCTTCTCCATATCTGTAGCTGTCATGTGAGGTCCATACCATGGCATCCATTATGTGGTGTGGAGGAGTACACCGACCTACATGTCCATAGCTGACTCACCATGTCCGCTGACACATACCATGTGCAGGTATTCCAGGGATAGTGTGCCACTGTGAATATCATTGGGGCCACTATTGTACACATTTATGACCCTGTTCACCCCTGACACATGCAGTGGTGGGCAGCCAATCACATATCTGGTGGTTACTGGTGTAGGTGATCTGGAATGTGGTATGGTACTCCGGTTTTGACACTGGTGTTCACTCCATGCCTTTGTCACCAGGCACCTGTTGCAATACATCTGTACACATGTGCCTCACTCAGAATTTATATACATCTCTCTCTCTCTCTATATATATATATATATATATATATATATATATATATATATATATATATATAGATATATCTATATGTATATATATATATATATATATATATATATATATATATATATATATGTCCGTACACATACACATATATATATTGATGTACATATATTGCTATAGATGTGGAGGGGGACACAGAGGGGTGTGAGTGACAGAGGGGTGGGACAGGCGGTGTTGCAGGTCGTCATATACAGTCATACCTGTAGGTAGTCAGATCAGTCTGTCTATGTATATGTATCTACATATATCTATATCTGTATGTGTGCATTACATAGATATGTTTGTACAATATTCTATCTACATCTGTCTATGTATTCCTACATCTCTCTCTCTATGTATGTATACATATATGCATATCATATATATATATATATATATATATATATATATATATATATATATATATATATATATATACACATACATATGTTGACATACATACGTATCCATATGTTAGACAGGTATATCAACATATTTGTCTACCATACTGTATACACACACTAACATACTGCTAAACATACATAACTGTGAAACCTACTTTGTACATGGCACTACAACCTACAATCAAACAACATTGATATGTGCACATAGATGCTCCCACATACAAATGTATGTACAGCCTTCACTGATAGTTGCTGTATGTCCCCTGCCCTTTACACATCTTCATATACATATGGATACAGACCAATGACACATATGGAGGGTTCACAGTATGTAGACCTTTATAGTATTACTTTACATTACCTGTGTTTGTCACAGCTGCTTGTGTTGCTGTCTGGTTCTCTGTCCTGCTGCTCCACTTCCCAGTTGTCAGCTTTCAGGTAGCTGTTGCTGAACAATTTGTTTGTGTCTGCTTAATTGCAGTTTTCTCTGTCTCTGTCTCTCTCTCTCTCTGTCTGTCTCTCACGTCCTTCTCAGGGTGCAATGAAAGTATTGCATGTGTGGACTGGGAGTACAGCATACTTTTGTAGGTATCTGCATATGCCCATGTGATGGCCTCTGCACCAATTGTTAGCCAGCATTTGCTAATTGCATGCAGCCAGTTGTGTACTGATTGCAGTTCTCACTGTGATTTCAGAACAGTGCTATAAAAAGGTATGTGAGATAGGCGTAGCCCTTTCAGATTTTAAGGGCAGGGACCATGCTGTTATGCTGTGGACAATGTTCTGTGAGTGTAAAGGTTGGTATCTCTCTCATATTTCCAGGTGTGTTGTAGATTAACATTCCTCCATTCATTTCTCCAGTTTCCTGTACTAACTGTGTATGTACACTGACACCTACAACTACTACTACTGTTAATGTGTGTGTGCTTTCCTTTCACTTTTGCTTGCACTTTGTTGCTAAGGCTTCAATAGTTGCCCTTTACAGTCACTACTTGTATGCCTGCTAGGTGTCTTGACTGTAGTGTGCTGCTGTAGCTTTCCTATTTTCCATGTACATTCACACCTTGGAATGCTTGCTATATCTGCTAGGGTGTTACAGCATGCAGTGTGGTCTGGCCATGGTGTGGGCCTTGACATCTATTAGGGTATTTGAGTATGCTGCTGAGCAGGCCCCAGAGACTTTCAGGTTCATCTGTTATGTGCCTCATGGAATGGTACATATCAGTGGGGTACACCCATTAAAATGTCTGGTATGCTGCAGTTGTGACTGTGGGTTAGCATGAGCATATGTATTACTACACTTTTTCTGCCATGCAAGTGGTGAATACTTTCAGGACTCCATAGTTACCATTGCATGTGTTACACCTTTCTGCCTACTGTTTGTACATTTCACATGGGGTCTGTGGGGCATCCCTGTAAGTCATTCACTGTTGCTATGTCTAGGCTCTTAACTATTCAAATATGGTGGTGTCAGACCCGTCATGTGTACAGATATTTGCAGGTTGTCCACATTTCTGCCTCATATTTTGGTCAATATCTCATGCACACCTTTTTCTGGCAAGTCACTCTGGGCTCAAGTCAGAATATGGTGACAAACATTCAAGTTTCAGACTGCATACCCTTCCAAACATCCCACAAAGTGCAGACCCTGTTACTCTCTGAACTGTCTGCGTTTGTTGTAACATTATTTGTAATGTGTCCCTGGTTTTGGGCCTTTGCTCCACATATTTTATTACTTGGTCCAGATGTGTTGCTGTAAGAGGTTGTGGGGTATGGGCAGTGCTTATCCTGCTGTGAGTATGTGTGTGTCTTGCAAGGTGCTATAGTGACATTATTACCTACTAGCTTCCAACTAGCATGGCTGTTTCTGTTCACACACTACTATTATGGAACTCCACTAGTTTTGATAGTAATTCTAAATGGCATGCTTTGTGTACTACACATCTATATTCCCTTTACATTCATTCCTACTATTACATGATATATTTATTTTAGCACAATGTTCTTGTATAAGAGTCATGGCTTAGTGGTAAGTCATGCAGACTACTGTTTCCAAGGTCCTGGGTTCGGGACTCACAGTGGGATTTTATTTTGCTTTTGAGCTGAGTACAGGACCTGTCAATCAAAGTGACTAAGGCACTTTTAAGTAGTTGTAACCGGATTAGCGCTGATTTTCACGGAGCTCACGCATGCACACTGGCGTTTAGCTCCACGCACACAAAGCGCACAGCCGCTTACAACCGCTTAAACGTGCTTACTCTTTGCGACACCAGCTATTTTCTTTGAAAGAAAAGAAAATGGGGAGACAGGAAAGTGGTGAAAAAGGGGTCACAAAGAGGGTAAGACAGTAGGGAAACAAGCTTGGGATGTGCAGGAGGGATGTAGGTAAGGCCCATAGCTGCCCATTTCTTCATCAGCAACAGCTGTGCATATGTATGTAATTTGGTGTGACATTTGAAACCTTCCACCCCTGAGAGAGGTGTCAGGACAACAATAATACTTGTTGTACAGCCAATTGTAATTGATAGGTTCCATGTCCAGTAGACATGTGTGCGGAATGGGCAGCTATGTATGGGGCGTAATTTTTTTGTGGGTACAGAGTGCCCTTTTTTTTTTTTTCAGGTGAGAGTGGTATGTCAGGTGAAGGAAGTCGGTACAGCTGGGGAGGTAGGTTGGGTAGGTAAACAGACAAGACAAACAAGACGCATACAGGGGCGGTGTATGACACGTGTGGGGGTTACACAATTGACGGGGACAGAGGTATGGATATCCAGAGCCCATGAGCCCACAGATGGCAACAGTGGAACTGATATCCCCACCCATAGGCAGTTGCCACTGTTCCTTCACTGCCCAGGACGGGGCTGTGCTGGGGCTGTGTAGGCAGGGCAACAGGCATGCCCGTTAGTTGCGCCACCCATGCCTCGAGCTGGCGTAGGGGCTCGAGAACAGAGTCCCGAATCTCCCTACGCACCACAGTCCGGATGCTACGGAGGGTGAGTGGTGGTCCTCCTCCGGCCACACTTGCAGAGGGGGGGTGAGCCCCATCCCCTGCAGCGCTTCCACCCACAGGTGGCACAGGGCCACCGGAGGAGGGTCCGGACTCGGCACTAGTGCCAGGTGCACTCGCCAGCTGAGGTGGGAGAGGTGGGTCCGCTGGAACCCGCCTTCCCTGTCGTACTATGTTTTGCATTATGTCATGACAGTTTGGGTTAGTGACATATAATACCATTCACAATTAGTTGTAACAGCATGCATTAGTATTCCCATTAACCAAACACCCAGATATTCACACCATTGAACAGCGTGCATAACACATGCATAATTTGAACAGAAATACACAGTCCAACAACATGCAGGGTTAATTGATGGCAACAGGCCATCAGGTGTGGATGTATGAACAGGGCAGATGCATCAACAGACATGCAAATATATATGACCCAACAGGACAAACGTCCAGGGGTGTTAATTGTGATTGCACATACCATTTTCACGTGGAATGGGTTATATGTGGTTATAGGGTGGGGTGAAGAAAGTAATATTAACACCTTCGAATAACAATACATATGCTGTACATTTCTAATTGCTACAGTTATATACACACTACTGTTCTAACTACAGTTTCCTATATGATAACTATTTCAACTTGGTGATAGGACTGTTAATGCAACATCAATATACATTTTATGGTTCTTCATACACATTCATATCTAGCTTTGTTCAGCTACATCAGGGCTACATTTGCTTTATATAGTTGTAGACAAGTGTGGATGTTTGGTATATCAGACAAACATCCTATCTGCATATTGCAGACTGAGAGCAACATATCCTGATTTTGGGATACACATTCCAGATGCAGCAACACTTTGAACAGATTTTGCTGTTTGGTTTTGAATCTCACATGCATTTCATTCTGTCTTGACTGCAGTATACTTTATTCAGGGGTTATTACTACTGTATTGCTGGATTCATGGCACTTTCTCACACTCTCTCACTTGCTTTCATTTTACTATTCAGGATGGTACTTCTAGGCTTTATTGACATGTTTTAACAGTAGTTATTACAATCCTTTCCAGCAGTCTCACTTCTGTCATGTTTCAGTATTTCCACAGGGATATATTTCACACATGTGATTTCATCATCTTCTGCAGCTATACTTTTCAGCCTGCTGCAGGTTGTGTACTATTTTCTTACAGGCAGGGCATTTTTATTTCAGAATATATGTCGGACAGTTTCATGTTTAGGTTAAACTTACAGGCTGAAAACTCTTGTAATCAAGCAATACTTGCATACACTTTCACACTGTTACTTGCAGATTTTATTCCTTACTGACTACACTGCACTCTTTTGCTGACTGTCATACTTTTATATTTCTTTACAGTTACTGGTAGTGGATTACTGACCTGCCTGGTGGCGCAACCGCACCAGCCTATCGCCATAGGCTCTGCGGTTCACAGAACGGACACCTGCAGCTGTAATATAAATGAAGTAATATTGGAATACACATCTCCATAATATCAGCTAGTTTAATTTCTTACATACATAATTAAATGTTACTTACTCAGTAGTGGGGCATTGGGTGTTTGCCGGGCCTCCTGGATCCAAAGGTTCAGTTGGTCCTGCTTGCGTCTCTTCAGGTCCGCATGGTGGTGAAGGACCTGCTCACCAGTCCTTGGAATCCCTGTGGCACTGGTGAGATCATGAGCCAACCGGTCCCACGCCTCAGCCCTGTATGCTCCCCAGAGGACCTGGCCCTGCATGAGTTGGGCCTCATGATTATGGACTAGGAGCCAGACCATGTACCTGGACTCCTCAACACCCCACCTCTGTGCTCGGCGACTACCCTCTCCTACTCCTGTCATTCTGCCTGCAGGTCAGTTCTACAATCGTTTATGCTGTGTATTCCCACCTATGGGGCTTATATAGTCCGTTTTTCCTGCACATATCTGTGATTGGCCATTTTGGAATTGTATCAACTTCAGTAAACCTGCATTGTCATGCTCTAGTTTGTATTCATTCCTATATATTAGCTATTATTGCATTTACAGGTACTGCTGTCATGGCTTAGTGGTTCTGTACCTTGACTATGGTGTATAGTATCCTGGGTTCGAACCTGGCCACTGCTTTTTATTTTTCATGACTGTCTAGACATGCTGAGGGGTGTGTCTGTGTAAAGGCAGTTTTGATACGGCTTGCTCAACGTTGCCCGTCGGTTAGCTCGTTTGCGCGGTGCGCAGCTCTGCGCAAATGGGGTACGCTGCTTTAAGCCTCATTTGGCCATAGGCATGCATATTACACTTAGCTCAGTTAGGGTCACATAGATTTAGCATGTTAAACCACTGCTCAGCTACGGGCACTCATTTTGCACCAGTTAAATCACTGCTCATCTATGGGCACATGTACTTACTCTGTTAAACTGTAGCTCAGCTATGGGCATATCTGGCATTTTTTCTTCTTTTGTTACCTCACATGTCTTCAATATAAATGGGCTATTTCATTACATTTTACATAACTTGTGGTTTTATGTGTACATATTTGCCAGGGACTTGTTTCCTGCTTATTTTGCAAAAAAAAAAAATTGGTGTTGTGGGGGCTCGAACCATGAATGCCTGCTCTGCAGCCAACATCTCTACCGCTACGCTATTGCTTTCTGGCTTATTTTGCATATTTAGTTCTTATATGCTTTCCCACTGACTGCTAACTGTAGCTGTGCTACGGGCACGCCCACGCAAATGAGCGCACTCACGGTTAAACATCTTTACAATTTAAAAAAATATATAACATGTTCATTTATATATATTTTATGTTCATAGTCTGTGAGGGCATGTGTTGTGTTGTGTTTATTCACATTTCCGTGGACTCTGTTGTGGGTGTTTACTTTGGGCACTTTTACACTTCTGGGGCGTGTCCGCTTGCAGGGCTCAGCCTACGGACACGCCCCCTACTGTCTTACATGGACCGTGTTAGACTTAGGTGTGATTCAGCATGCTCTCATGAATATGCAAAGCATGCTGACATCACTCCGTTTAACTGCAGCCTCCGTGTAAGAGTTATAACTCTTACACGGAGGCTTCGTGAATCCTGGGGCTTGTTTTTAAATTCCATTTTCGTTTTATCCCCGTCACTATCTGTAACTTCTGAAGATATTTCTGTCTTCCCTAATAACTCTCAAATAATTTCCACTACCCATTCCTTAAATTCCTCTCTTTTTAACAATCAAGTGGGAAAACTCCAGTGTCTGATTTTTACTTTGTTACCCTGCATTTTTTTCTTAGTTTTTGTTGATACATGAGCAGAAATAGCTACTGGATTGTGTCAAAGATTTCAATTAAATGCCCATGTTTCTTTGATATATAATTTTTATCTAGTCTACCCAGTTATTGTACCTCGAAGAATAATATGCAAATTCTGTCCAAGTTCCTACTACTGAATTCATATCTTATTTCATAAATTTCTTCAGAGATATATCCTCTTTTGTTAGTGTTCCTTGTACGTCCCCTGATACATCCTCACTATTGCAAATCAAATTCCATTCCCCACTTATAAATAATTTTCCTATGTAAAACTGATTATTTCTCCCAAAATGTTCTTAAGCTCCAAAATAGCAGTTTTCAGTGGAATATAAATATATACCATTATAATTACCCTCCTTTGTCAATAGCCCCTTACTACCACAAATCTACCATATTTGTCTTTTTTCCTTATCTATCACTATTGGAGCCCCTCTAGCAATTGGTATAATTACTCCCCTTTCATCTGTCCCCACTTATAAATAATATAATACATGACCATTTTTTTTTGAATGTGTATTTCCAGCTTTTGTGTTACATGCATATATAAATGTTTGGCAGGTTGATCTTTTATACAGTTATTTCCTCTCATCTCCATTTAAACCTATGTCACATTTTTCAAAGCATTTTGTTTTAATGAAAACCCTCAAACAGAAAACTAAATACAGAACACCTCATCCCGTATTAACTTGAACAAGCATGCAAAACTGTCTACATCTTCAAAACATGAAGTTTAACTCTCCAGAAGAGAACAATTGCCCCAAATTGACATATGCACCTACAGGCATTATCTAACCTAAAATTCAGGTTACCCATGTTAACATGCTACAGCCTGTGCTCCCACTTACTCTGATTGCTATCTCGTCTTTTCTTATCTCTCCTCCCTCCCAAATATGGAAAACAGCTTATATACTTTCAGAACACACTAATTTTAAGCCCTAAGGAAAAGTGCACTGGCTGCTTTTTAAATAAAACTAACTTGTATACTGTTCTATTAACTGCATCAAAGTTATTAAGGCATCTAGGAAGTTTTTACCTTTTATTTATTTCCCATAATTTCAAACATAATTTTTTTCACTGAACTGCTTGCCATTGTATGTTTAAATGTTGTATTTCCCTCAGCAAAGAATACTCAGAATTAACTGCTTGTACAGATTGTCTCCATGGAAATGTACTCAGCATTGAATCTTTGTAAATTTCACTCAGAAAGGAATGCACAGCTGCCCTTAGCTGCAAACATCTTAACTCCACTGAACATTTGCTAGTGCAAAACAAACAAGCCAATATATCTGCAGTTATATGAAGCTTAGCATTTTCAGGCCTTTCATTATTTTCTATTATTTTAAAGCCTACTTGCTTACAAAAACACCAGTGTACAGCTTAAGCCAAAGGTGGTAATTTAAGACATTCACCCTTGTAAAATAAAAGGAGAAAATATCCTAATTCTACATATAATATAATATAATATAATATAATATAATATAATATAATATAATATAATATAACTACACTTTTACTCCCCACACCCATCCCAACAGCTCAGGATCACAGCATATTAACATTAAACTTGCTTTTGTCCAGCCTTTTTTTCTCATTTTATGCTGTAAAACCTATATTTCATACAACTAAAATATACTTTAGTTTAATATCTTTAACAAATACAACAGTCACTAGATGGCCCCCCCTCTCTCTCTCTCTCACACACACACACACACACACACACACACACACACACACACACACACACACTTAAAATAAACCTGACTGCACACTACACAAAACTGTTCTACTGTATATAACATGCAGTTTATTTCACAAAAGGCTTTATACAAATACTAACAAGAACAAAATTGTTTTACTTACAGTTAGTTTTCCCCCTTTTAGTATCCTTCTAAACATTAATAATATAAAGTGGGGTATATGCTTTATAGTCCACCCACAAGTTTAACAAAGTCAACAAAAGTCTGGTGTTTTTCAGCCACTTTTTCTTGCAAAACTACATTTCACAAATGTGATAAGATGCTTTATAGTCTTCCATTTATTCACTAATTTTAAAGTTGCTGGTATTCTTCCTGTTCATTTCCATCTTACAACATCAGATTATGGTTCAAGTACAGTGTACTGCTAATTCTTCTAGTCAACTACTATGCTTTTTTTCTGTCTCTCAAGCATTTTCCTTTGGAACATTGAAAAAGGTTTTACTGGCAAAGTCTCTTTACGAACCTTACTGTCAGAAACCTGTTCTGTGTCAGAAAATGACTTTGATACTGCAGTAAAAAACACTTTGAAGACAGCTGAATACAGCAGCTTGAATCTCCACCTACCTTGTGACATTCTCTGATAGTTGGGATAACTTTGCTTCTCTTCTGCCTGGTATACAGTGAATAATCATTTTTTTACAAACACTCTGCTGTCTCTAATTTTTTAAATTTTGTCCTTCTGCCACAATTTTGTCAGGATCAACCCTTTCTGCTGGTATGATTGCATCTTTACTAATATAGGTCTTGGCTGCTTTCTTAAGGCCAGGTTTGAAGCATACACTTGATGTGCCCTTCCAAATAACAGATTCTGCTGTGACATACCAGTCCAGTTGCTTATTTGTGCTTTCACAAAATTAATACAATTTGCTCTTTCCAGTTTCTCTGGTAGAGCAGAAAATTTCAGTTTTCTGTCCTCTAACTCTATCTTCTTAAACGAGTCTTCTTGAGAAACTTCATATTCAGCCAGCTTTTTCTTCATGTCATTCTGTGATTTTTGTAGTTTTATCAGCTCATCTAAATGGCTAGTTAAAGTATCTTCTATTTGGTTTGCATTGATATATCTCTTCAATATTTTATTTATTTTAATCACCTCTAAGTACATTTGACTTTTTCCTCTAAATTACTGGAAGCCATCCCTTGAACCAAAGTTGGAGCTCTAAATGCTTTTTGCTGAACAGCTGCAGAATCCCTCCCAATGTTTTCTCTTCACTTGCTCTAGTTGATTGTCTTTCTAGTTTTCCACATTTATTCTTTATTGGCATCCAAGTAGTGTATTTACTAGTCAGTAACTGAATTTTATCAAAAAAAAAAAAGCATTTTCAATGGCACTCCTTTTTCTCAGTTTCTGTTTTCACAACAGGAAAGCTGAAGTTATGCTGTTGATCTGTGTGCAGCCATCTTAGAAGTCAAATACAATAACATGTTAAGTCAAATATTAATACCACAGCTACAGTATACAAACGTTTTCCTAGAACTGCTTGAATTTTCATGTGTGATTGGATATTCCCTTTTATCATCTTGAATACTTATCAACTCCACCTTCTGTTTGTTAACAGTCTTTATACATACATAAATAGGGCAATTTGATCAGAGTAATCTTGCTTCCAGAAATCAGAGCTTGAACTTCCCTTTGTTCCTAAAATATAATACTTTACTGGATTGGTTATAGAATAGTGTCATAATGCTGATTCAGTAATCCCAACTTCAGTTTTATCAGATTCCATAGGAATATCTTTATGTATAAAATGGACAACAGTTTTCAATTTTTTTTCAGTAGGTATCCTTTTCAGCATTAGTTGAACAGAATCTGACTATGTGATCCCCCATCCACATCCTAAACACATTAATTCATTACTTAATAGTTTTGGTTAACAGCACTTGCATGTGTTTTATTGCAATTTTCGATTTAGATGCAGACAGTTCAGTTTAAACAATGAATCATTAAGTAAAAAGCATTTACCACAGTTAATGTCCTGTCAGCCTGTCAGAGTTTTGAGAATCACTTTGCAGCACCCACTTCCTCATATTACTGGGGATTTTTTATTTTTTCTAATCTCTCCACTGCACTTTCACTTTGTTGCTATTACTAGGATCTAATCATAACTTAACAGTGTTTTGATTCAGCGCTCATACCAGTTTTTTTTTTAAACACCTTTATTGAACTGTCACTTGTGACATAGGCACATTTACATTTATATAAAAGTAATAAAACTGTATTAACAGTTAAAATTAACAAACATTATGCTTCATATATATATATATATATATATATATATATATATAAAATCTAAGCAACCTTACATACATTATTCAATTCCTATCCCCCCTTTTTTAAGCAAGAAACATCTTTATTAAGCTATCACTTACAACATAAATACATGTATATAAATGAAAACAAAACACACTGACACAGTTGCAAGCATTTTGCATCACAAATGTCACAAACCATACTGACACACTCCCAGTTGCAAACATTATACATCACTTATAATCTACCCAATAATTTTCAGTCAAACATTACATAGCTCATTTATGTCCTGCCTTCTTTTAAACCTCATTCCTCTCCTGTATGTATTGTTCCCACAATTCCCATTTTTTTCCTATGTAGTTTGCTAGCATATAAAATTTAGCTGTGAAATTTTATAGCTTGCACTTTAAAGGTTACCTCAGTCCAAAGTAGTAATGCCTTTTCCATTTTACCAAAGTCCATTTAATCAGTCCCCTCCATCTCCATACAGGCTTTTAACATTTCCCCTTTCAGCTGTGAGGAAAAAAATATTTTGTCCATTCTGACTTGTCTTAATTTTCTTGGATGACACATCTTTCAAAAGTTTTTAAATATAACTCCATGTCATCATCTTTGGTGCACTTCTTTGTCACACACACAGTTCTGGGTAAAGTAACTACACTAGCCAATCCTAGTAGATTTTGTAGGTCTACTACCTTCTGGTCAGTCTCTGCATTAGAGAAAAAAATAAGTTATATACTCAGCATAACGTTCCATATGTGTTGTCTATCTTGCCTTCATTCTTAACTGATTGTGTTCGGAACCAGTCCTTGGTTCTGACTCGGCCTTATACAAAAGCTCAAGGTCTTCCACTAGTTTATGACTGTACCCCTATCCCGTCATGCCCTAGGAAAGCTCCCCAGATTTTGTTTGCTCATACAACAATATGTACCAATAAAACTATCAAAAAACTTATAGAGCAATGAAGGTCGGAGAACATTTACTTCCAATTGTAACCACTCTGTCCTCCAGGAGCCAAGGTTGGGGGAAGGAGGTTAGGATGTAAGAATGAAGGCAAGATGAACAACACACATGGAACATTATGGTGAGTACATAACTTCTTTATGTGATGTTGTCCTGTCTCGCCTTCATTCTTAACTGGTTGGGACAGTGTCCCTAGCACCATATTTCTTGGGTGGCTCACGGGAGAATATTCTTTAGAACAGTGGACCCAAAAAGGCCCTATTCCTGAAGGCCAAATTCACTTTGTAATGAGATAAAGGTATGAGGCCTTGCCCATGTTGCTGCAGCACAAATGGTATCAATTGGTAGTCTCACCCGAAAAGCAGAAGAGGTTGCTATGGCTCTTATAGAATGACCTTTTACTTTTTCTGGGAGTTCTTTGTTTTGAGATTTGTAAATAAAAGTAATACAATCTGATAGCCATTTTGAAAGTGTGACTTTGAAACAGTCTGAAAATGATACAAATAATTGATCATATTTTCTGAAGTCCTTTGTCCTATGTAAGTAGAAGCGTAATTGCCTATGTACATCTAGTTGGTGTAGCATACATTCTGCCTTGTTGCCATATTTGGGGAAAAAAACTGGTAGGTCTATGGATTGGTTCAAATTAGATTCTGATCATACTTTGGGTAGAAAGGATGGGTTTGTTTGTAGGGATACTCTGTGTTTGTGGAAAAGCATGTAGGGGGCTTTATTGACAAGGCTTGTACCTCTTAAACTTTTCTAGCAGAAGTGATGGCTATCAAAAGGATTGTCTTCAAAGTTAAAAACTTTAGATCACAGGATGATGCAGGTTCAAAAGGGGGAAGAATCAAATGGGATAAGACAAAGTTTAGGTCCCATGGTGTTGGAGGGTCTTTAATGGGTGGTCTTAATAAAATAGTGTCCTTAAGAAAAGCCTTGCAAAGTCTGTGGCACATCACATTTGGCCCCAATTCACCTATATGGAAATTAGATATTGCTGCTAACTGAACTCAAATAGTAGCTGTAGCTGTGCCCTCATTAAATAGCTTTTCCAAGAATTCAAGAATGGAAGCTATAGGGGCAGAGAAGGGATTGATGCAGTTATTCAAGGCCCAAGAAGAAAATCTCTTCCATTTGCTGGCATATAACTTCCTAGAAGAAGCCTTATGAGATGAGATCAAGATATGTTTCACTGATGGAGAAAGGTTAGGGACCCTGGCTATGTTTGGAATCAGAGCAGCCAAGCTGCCAGTTTGAGGGTTTGAAGGGAGGGATGGAGCATCCCTGATGCATGAGTCGGAAGGTCTGGAACTGGGTCCAGAATCCACAGCTCCTGCTGAAGATGAGGCCAAAGGAAGGGGGACCAGATTTGACAAGGCCAGTAAGGGGCGATGAGTATCAAATTCCTTCCTAAGGAATTGGCTTTCTGAAGAACTTTGGGTATCAATGGAAAGGGAAGAAAGGCATAGAGGAGACCCAAGGGCCAATCATGTGCAAGTGCATCCCTTGGTGACACCCCAGAGGGGGGATAAGGGCAAGATAGCTGCTGCATTTGGCATTCATGGATGAGGCAAAAAGGTCACAGCAAGGCTGGCCCCATTTGTGGAAAATCATTTCCACTACTTCTTGTTTTAGGAACAACTCATGAGGCATCAGAATTGCTTTGCTGAGTTTGTCTGCTATCACGTTGGATTTCCCCGGGATGTGTGTTGCTTTCAGAAAGCTTTGGGAGAAGATATCCCACTACCATACTCTCAGGGCCTCCTGACAAAGGGAGTAAGACCTGGTTCCTCCTTGTTTGTTTATGTACTACACAACTGACATGTTGTCTGTCTGTATTGCAATAGCTCCTAGCGGAAGAGATTCTTGGAATGCTTGCAGTGCTAGAAGCACCTCCCTCATCTCTAGGACACTGATGTGCAAATGGGCCTCAGGGTCCTGCCAAGTGCCTTGGACTGTCTTTCCCAGATAATGCCCCCCCCACCCTACCTGGGAAGCATCCATGGTCTTTGTGGCTAAAGGTTGTGGAAGAACAAAGGGTCGACCTAATGTTACATGATTGGACTGAAGCCACCAAAGGTCTTTTTTGCAAGATTCCATTATCAAAATTTGGTGAGACATGGGTAGGCCCTGCATGGACCAATGAGTGAAGAGTAGCCACTGCAGGATTTTCATATACAACCATGCTAATGGAATCAAGTTTATCGCTGCTGCCATGGTCACCAAGATTTTCAGGACTGTTCTTACTTGCATTTTTTTTTTCTTGGAAAGTAGGATGTTGACTTGATGTCGTAGGACTTGAACTCTTTCAGAAGGAAATTTTGCAATCATTTTTGTTGTATCTAGATCTGGTCCAATAAAAACAACACATTGAAATGGCAACAAGGCAGATTTTTTTGTAATTTATTGTGATTCCTAGGTGAGAGCAGAGCTGTAAGGTGGTGTCTCTTGCTTTTATTAGTAGATGCTCAGTAGTGAAGCTCAGTAGTGGCGGTTAGGAGACAGTTGTATAAGTACAGAAACACTCAGAATCCTAGGCTTCTCAAGTGAGACATGACCACTGCCATACACTTGGTCAACACTCTGGGGGCTGAAGTTAGACCAAAGGGCAGAGCTCAAAACTGGTAGCGACTGGCTCCCAGCAGAAAGTGCAAATGAGTTCTAGATCACCTGTCCATTTTTATGTGGTGGTATGCATCCTGGAGGTCTATAGAGCACATCCAATTGTTTTGTCCCAGAAAAGGGAGTATTGACTGCAGTGTTACCATCTGGAAATTTGACTTTCTTACTAATTTTTTAATTTTCTGAAATCCAGGATGGGTCTTCAGTCCCCTGTTTTCTTTGGAACTGAAAAGAACCTTGAGTAAGTTCCGGATCCTATTTGGTCTATGGGGACTGTTTGGATGACTCTTTGGTCTAGCAACATTTGTATTTCTAGAGTTGTTTGTTCCCTTTGACTGGGTGGAACGTCTGGGATTTTATTTATGTTTGGGATGGGGAAAAAAAAGGGTATGGAGTAGCCTCTGGATATGATGTTTTGTACCCACTTGTCTTTTGTTATTTTTAGTCAGGCTTCTGGGTACAAAGATAAGTGACCTCTGACTGCCTCCAGAGATGGACAGATGTGCCTCCTTTCAGGAGCACTGAAAGGGCTTACCAGAAAATGATTCCCTGTCACCCTGATTTTGTGGACCCCCTCTGCCACATAGTGGGTGTCTTCCATTACTGCTTCCACCTCTGCCCCTGGGGGAAGAATCAACACGTGTGTCCTGAAAAGCTCTCTGGGATTTTTGGAACCACATTTTTCCTCCCTTTTGACCTTTTGGGTAAGGTCTAGAAGGTAAGGAAAAATGGAGTCCTATGGCAAAGAGAGTTTTTCCTTCTTGTTCACACCTGGTTAGTATGTCTTTCACTTTTTGCCCAAACAAGGAAGAGCCATTGAAAGGGGAATTAACAAAAGAAGATTTAAAGGGCTCTGCAAAGTCACACAAGTGCATCCAGGAATGTCCCCTTCGGGAAATTCCTGAACCTGCTGCCCTACTTGTTCCATCTGCTGCATAAGAAATGAGTGTCATGGAGAAGGTGACCACTGAGTTTAAGGTGGAGAGCTAAGAGGAAACTTTTCTGATACCCCTTCAGCTACTCAACCTTGGAGAGTATCTCCTAGCTCCTTCAGGAGATCTCTCTGAAGTCTGGTAAAGTGGGTGAAATAATTCAATAATCTGAGAGCAAGGGTCGCTGAAGAAAAGGTGCACTTTCCATATCTGTCCAAAGTACGAGACTCCTTGTTCAGCTGATGGACAGACGAGGACATCTATGAAAGGTCCTTTTTGGTGGCTGCCGCCACCACCATAGCATCTACTGGGACACCTTTGATAAGAAAACTCTTATCTGTAGGGAATATTATGAATGTGTTTGGCCTCCTGGGAGCAGGCTCCACTGAGTCTGGAGACTCCCATGCCATTCCACAAACTAGGGCCATCAGTTCATCAAAAGGGGGAGACACCCAAGTGGCAGAAGGGTGAGACCCAAAAGACTTCAGGTATACAGACTCCTTCTCAGAAGCATTGATAGACTTCCAGCCGCCTCTCTGTTTAAGAATCTCCAGGATGTCTGCATAGGGGACATCCTCAGAAGGCGACTGTGGGGAACATTCTGACTTATTAAGGTCTGTATCGGATGTGATGGACTCCTCTGGGGAGTCTAAATGCTTCCTCTTGCAAAGTATCTTATGAGGAACCTCTTCAGAAGGGTATTCTGGAGAGGTCTCAAAAGAGGGTGGGGTTCACCCGATGGGGCATCCTAAGGCATACGGTCTCCTCATGTCTGTGGATGCAGAGGTGCCAAGACAGACACCGGTGCCTTTGAGGAAAGAATGTCTGGATCTGAGAGTGGACCTGTCTGTGGAGACAGCACTCTCCTTGTTACCTCAAAAGCCCCCCGCCCCTGATCTGAGCAAACATCTGGTTCCAAAGAACCAGAAGGCATCCCTGGAACCAAGAGGGTTGACTCTGAGGCCAATGTAAGAGCCGACCTCACCCACACCAAAGCACCAAGAGGTAAGTTTGGATCTGAAAACTGTCTATTCTGACTCTCCTCCCTGGATCAAACTGGGGAGCATCAGCTCCTAGACTCCTCAAGTTCAGACAGAACCAAGGGTGTCAGTGCAGTAGTCAGGCCCAAAGATCTGGGGTAGGTCTCAGCTCTGATGGTTCCACTACAGTCAGTTCCAGAATTCTGACTCCAAGGTCCCAGGTCAGATTGGAGGAGGAATTGATGGTGAAGGGGTAGTCTTGGTCGGTTCTGAATCCCTCTGGGTTGGAGTTGACAACAGTTTGGCCAGTGCTGATTTCCTTAATAGCCTCTGCACCACACAATCCACATCATCAGAGGGGTTCCTGGAGGATCGAGAGGAGGGAACAGAAGGCTGTAGGAAAAAGGATCTCAAAGTGGGAGAAACCTGCTCCAATTCCAGGGACCGGCTCCACAAATGAAACTCCATCAGCACCAACACAGAAGGAGCTGAGGTAGTAGTTTTTTTCCGGTCCAACAGTCTTCGGGTCCGAAGATGATACTTTAGATAACTTTTTAAATGGTTCTGACTGAGCACTGGAAGAGGATGACCTTTTTCCTAACCTCTTGGATTTTGAAGAAGGAGATTTGGCCAATTTTGAAGTACCCTGACCTTCTTCAATTGCTTCAGCGAAGGGGGTCTTCAGCAAACCTCTCAAAATAAGCTTATTCCTCCTCTCAAGCAAAGCTCTATGGCTGAATGAGTGACAGATGGCACAGGACTCCTGTAAGTGAACTGCTCCAAGGCAGTATACACAGTGTGACCATCAATGAGCAACATTTTTTGATTACACTTTCCACATTTCTTGAACCCAGAGGGTTTAGTTTCCTTAGGATCCTTAGACATTATAGCTGCAAGTAACAACAACAACAACAGCAATAACAGCTAATTACTACACAAGAAATATATTTTCAAACTAGCAATATTTATTTATTTATTTTTTTAAACAACAAGAAGAGAATAAACATTCAAAGAAAAGCCCTACAAATTAGAACAGAGAAAAGGTAGTTCTGTCAGTTAGATGGATCTGTCTAAAGTTAAAAGGGAAGAGAAGTAAAAAGCCCTCTAAATTAAATGGGCAATGGCAGCCCTCTAATTTAAACAAGCTTGCGTAGTAATTTAAGGGGAGCAATGGGAAAAACAAACCTCAAGTTCACAAAGCTCTCTAACTTAAACTAGCCTGTTACCAAAGCAAAATGAAAGGAAGCCCTCTAACTATAACCGGCATAGAAATGCAAGTTTAAGCCAGGATAGGGAAGAGAAAAGGCCTAGAGAAAAAACGATGGCAAACAGCAAAAACCAACAGAAGCAAACACTCTAAAACTAGTTAAATATATCTAATAAACTCTAGAAAACAGTATTTATATCAATTAACTATCAATTATTTAAAAACAATGAAAAGAAAATTCCACTTAGCCAGAGCCAGTATGGAAGCACCCGATCTTGTTTAGTAGCAAACAAGATCTGGGGAGGTTTCCAAAGGCATGATGGGATAGGGTTACAGCCAAAAGCTAGTGGAAGACCTCGAGCTTTTGTATAAGGCTGAGTTGGAACTGAGGATTGGTTCTGAACTCAACCAGTTAAGAATGAAGGCAAGATAGGACAACATCACATCAAAAGCTTTAGTGTCTTCAATGTTCTACATGGAAAAAAAGGAAACACTGCTGGAAAACCAAACTATTGTCAAATGAGTAAACACACAAAAGCTCACAGTAGTATCACTTCTCTGGCTTATAAATCTCACAGGAAAACAATTCAAACAGTGAAGTACCATGTAAGTATTTTGTCAAGCCCTTGGCCAAACTGCCTGTGCACAGACCAGGCAGTTTGGCCTAGGACTGGTAGTGGTTATATCTTATAAACACAATGAAGGCAGAATAATAAAAAATGCTTAAAAGGTGAAATGAAAAGTAGCTTAGTCTGCTTTGTACAGTTGTTCTCAAATTGTATAAATATTACATATAGTACCTTATATACAAGTTTCATAGTCCTTAGAGATGTCACCATTTTTGTACGTTTTTTAACCAGACAGAAGTGTCCCTTTTCAAGAGTGACCTGGGAGCCCCATCTGGTTAAAGGATTTGCTCAGAGTCGCACGGTAGGCAAATGGAGGTTGAAAGTATCAAATCTTATACCTTGAGCTGCTGAAAAGATGCCTGTTAACAGGATACAGTCTTAATCCTTTGCACAAATTCCTAGACACAATATCTAGTTTTACTTAATGGAGTCAGTTTCACCAGCATATCCACCAAGCAGGCTATATAATAAAGGTCACAGCTGCAAGCCATGGCTAGGTCTTCCTTCCAGCTTCAAACACCAAAAAAACCTCTTTGCCTGATCTTCTTACAGATCATATGCAAACAGACCCAGACTGGGCTATCCAACTTCAGCATCACAGTTGTTTAGACACTATAGCGCTCTACTCCAAAATGAACCTCCAAATGAATAACTAGTTTCCTGATTTTTTACTTTATCAGCCTCCAGCCTTTAATGTACCTCTAATCCACATAAATTACCTTACTAACACAATCAATTTCCTAACTAGATTCCCATGAAAACTTTACAGACACAAGGAACATTTAAAGTCTGTGTTCCCACTCGTCGCATAAGTGGTGTTGTTGCTGTATATACACATATATTTTCACTTGTTTACCAAGACAGTCTAATTGAGCAAACACTGCTCCTTTACAGGGAGTGCTGGGGAAAAACTCCATTTAACAGAACAAATTACACCTTCAGTAATTTGATACACACAAATACAAATACATTTGAAAATAGTAAGACATTATCCATAAAAAATCGATAGTTACTTATATACAAATTATTGTGAAACTTTAGGAGACCAGATTCAAGACACTAAACATAGTAAAAGTATCATATTAAATTTTAACATAAAGCTAAAATTATTTAGATGTAATGTACAATACAGTAATCAGTCACAATTCAGTTTTAGAGCAAATCTAACATGGAAACTGGGAGAGGATTTCCTTTAGGAAAGAGAGTTTATAGAGTAACAGAGTACCATAGGCAAAAAAAATATAGAGATACATAAAACTGAAGACCAGTGTTAATAGCTGATGATTAGAAATGTAGGGATGAATTTGAATGTAGGGCCATAATTCTGAGTGAAAGGATGGTCTTCAAGTGGTAAGTAAGAATGAGCAGATGAGACTGCAGTAATTTAGATTAAAATAATAGTATACGAGTACGTCATCACTCTTTACAAGGGCAGGACAAAGTGTTTGTAAGGTAGCTTTTGAGTTTATGATATTATTGTTTTTATGCTTTTCTGTTCTGGTTTCTACATGGTGGAATGCTGTAGCTTACCTATATATACAGGGTACAGAGAATCTCTGTAGTGATTAATACATTTACTGTATGATGTTAGATGTAGATCTTTTGATCTGACATGTCTTCTCAGAGTGTATTTAATATATTAAAAGGGCTGAACAACAATGGGATTTATTTTGTTGATTAACAGTAAACCTGGGCTATTTTACTGTATCTTTTTTAACTTACTTAAGTTTGTCTTTTGTAAGTTTGATTATAAAGTATAGCAGAAGCATAAAGCAGAGTGGATAGCAGAAGAGATGGTGTAACCTGTATCTGAGCTTAGGCTGTTAAATTGGGTTTGAACAGATGGGCCTGGTGCGCTGTAGTCCTTGATGTTAAGAAGAATCAGATTTGACTAACAACTAAACAATATTAAGAATTACATTATGAGTCAAATACTGACAGTACAGCTACAGAATGCAGATGTTTTCTTAGACCTGTTTGAACTTTCACACGTGTGATTGGCTATTCCTGTTTATCATCATGGATACATATCACCTCCACCTTCTGTTTGTTAGTATGCTTAAACATGCATATATAAAGCAGTTAACCTGTGTAATCTTGCTTCTAGAAACTAGCAGACATTTGGTTTTATTAGGATTTATTATGAGTTTATAAACTGAGTGCCAAGTTTGTAGTCTGATGAAGGTTGCTTGAATCTTTAATTCTAATTGAGTAAGTAAGGTAGATAAGTATTTAACTGTGGAATTGTCAGAGTATTGTGCTATATTTCATTTATCAATTAATTTGTCTATGTCATTAGTGAATATGCGAAATAAAAGTGGACCAAGAATGGATGTCTGGGAAACTCCAGCAGTAATGGAAGTGAAGGTTAAACAGGAATATTTCCTCCTAACAATTGACATTTATTAGATGTACCCTTTAAACCATTTAAGTGTAGAATTAGCAAATTCTGTTTTTGTTGACCTTGGAAGTAGGGGTTTATGAAGACAGTATCAAAGCTTTTGAGTCATCCAATAATATGGCTGAGGCAATTGTTTGAACATTAAACTGGTTATGTGTTATATTTAAAAAGACTAGAAAAAGGTGTAGCTGTGCCATGGCCAGAATAAAAGTCATATTGAATAAGCTATAGATTATTATTTTCATGTTTGAGAGGTTGTTTATAAACATTTTTCAGGTTTCTTTGAAACAGGAAATAGAATTGCTATGAGTCCGAAATTAGAGATAGTATGGTCTGTTCTGCCTTTATGTGCAGGAATGCTATATGATTCATTTTGCAAGAGTTACAATAATTACAATACTTTGGCGTGGGTTTACATGTAATTTATTGCTCAGGTATTTTCGATTGTTGATATTATTCCAGAGCTTTATTGAGTTTATACTGCTAGATGATTGTTGGCTATGGCTTTTTTCTTTGCGGATGATATTAAGTTTTTTACTTTGTTCCTTATTTATGTGTTTGTATTGATGCTAGAGGTTGTTGTGCTTTATATACACTACCTCCTTTTGTCATTAGTAGTTTAGTTTCTGAAGTTAACGCGGGGGGGGGGGCTAGAGAAATGTTGACTTTCTTTTTTTTTATACAGAGGAACAAGAGAGTTTAAGATGTCCAGAAAGGTGCTGTTAAAGAGGTACCTGCATGATCAAGAAGTAAGTGCTGTAGAGGATTCTAGTTACATAGTTAGTATCTGAGAATTATTTCTTTTACCTGGTCCAGATGAATGAGGTATGCATTGGTATGTTGACTTGTAATTGTTTTATATAATTTGGATGATGGTAGCTAATTATATCAGGTATAGTGCCATGTTCATTTTTGACTAGTATCCAGTACTGAATACTTTGTCTTTTGGTGTATTTATTGATTCTTGTGACTGAATAATGATTTGGATTATGCCATGAACTTTTATAGTTAGATAGCTTGAGTTTGGTAATCCTAGAGTAGATAAACTGAAACAGTTTATATTTATATTACCTACTGTGTTTATGTCTTGTTTAATATTGATAATAATGCAAGACAGGATGCTTTCAAGAGTGTTTATATTGTAAGCAATATGACTTGAATGGATGTAGAATGCTAATATATACATTTTTGATGTTTATAGGCTTTAAGAAAGGCTATAAGCATCTATGTTGTATGAAGGAAAGTTTTTAGTTGTTATAAGTTAGTTCTATGTAGTTTGAGTACACTGTTCTAATACTTGTGATACTTTATATGACAGTCTGTTCACATCATGTTATATCGTTGGGTGGTATTTGATTTAACCCATGTTATAGTGTTTGATCCACGCATGAATTTATTCAGTTTTACTAATGATACCTCTAACATTTAGATGACTTATTTTTGCATCTTTAGAAGGTAAATTTAACATTCTGTTTGAGTTGTGGAATATAGAAACAGGTTTTGCATGAATGAATAGCTCCTCATTTCAGGAGATTTAGAAATGAACATTGTGTGATATGTAATATACAATGAAATCATTTAGGGAGTAATGGTGAATTTTTCTTTTAATATGATTTTGTTTTGGGTAGGTATGGTTATGTGGATTGTTGTGGGGATAGATTAGGTAGACCTAGTAAAGGAGAGTTAATAGAGTAAGTTGTAATATGCAGATGTTGTTCGCAATTCTTGAAATGGTGTATTGACGTATGTTAGCTAGTCAGATATACTGTCCAAAAGAGCAGGTTAGAGTAACATAAATTAATCTGTAGGTCATATTCAGTGTTTATTTTTAGGATTTCTGTGTGTGAACTACAGTGTTATCATGTGTCATATGGGAGAGGCATAATGGTGTAGGGGATGTAAAAGGAACTTTTAAGTTAAAGTAAAGTAGCATGTTTTGCAAGAGGTTGAGATGAATGCCTGTTTACTATTTAGTTAACAAGGAAGGTACTGGATTGATATTAAATATGTTGGAGTAAGATTAGATAGGTGTCACAAAAATAGGTAGGAATGTAATATTTACATTATTATCTACACATCTGGTATACAGGATTGAGTTGTAATATTTACATTATTATCTACACATCTGGTATACAGGATTGAGTTGCAATATTTACATTATTATCTACACATCTGGTATACAGGATTGAGTTGCAATATTTATGAGTTGTAATATTTACATTTATTATCTACACACATCTATATTTACATTATTATCTACACATCTGGTATACAGGATTGAGTTGTAATATTTACATTATTATCTACACATCTGGTATACAGGATTGAGTTGTAATATTTACATTATTATCTACACATCTGGTATACAGGATTGAGTTGTAATATTTACATTATTATCTACACATCTGGTATACAGGATTGAGTTGTAATATTTACATTATTATCTACACATCTGGTATACAGGATTGAGTTGTAATATTTACATTATTATCTACACATCTGGTATACAGGATTGAGTTGTAATATTTACATTATTATCTACACATCTGGTATACAGGATTGAGTTGTAATATTTACATTATTATCTACACATCTGGTATACAGGATTGAGTTGTAATATTTACATTATTATCTACACATCTGGTATACAGGATTGAGTTGTAATATTTACATTATTATCTACACATCTGGTATACAGGATTGAGTTGTAATATTTACATTATTATCTACACATCTGGTATACAGGATTGAGTTGTAATATTTACATTATTATCTACACATCTGGTATACAGGATTGAAATCAAGATGGATCAGCACTTATTTTTCTACTTTTTCAAATCTATTGTTCTAAGTTCAAATTAAGCTAAAAATTAAAACATCTAGCATGCACCAGTGTGCATTTTTATAAAAATATAATTAATTACATTATTAAAAATAAATATAACATAATGTGTAGACATTAAGTTAATATAACATAATACATAGACATTATTTAAAAGTCCTATACAACATTAACAAAGCAGAAAAAAAACATTTACATTAGACCAAAGTGAAGAGGTTCAAATACCATTTGTAAGTCCAAAAAAAGTTATTTTATATCCAGAAGTTCTGGGTTGGCATAGTCTTTTTAAGGACCTTTGGTTCTGGGTGAGCACAGTGGCAGCAATTCTTGGTTCTGTCTCCACTCTCTGGGGAGTCCAGACAAGTGAAATAAGTTCATGCAGATTTACATTGACTCATCTTTATACAAAAGCCCAGTCGTTAGACTTGGTTGGATACCTTTCAATGCAAACTTCATTTCCCTCACTGCATGTGGATATTTTCACTTCAGTAGATGATCAGGACTCTAAAATCATTAATATAGCAATAACCCACGCCTGGGTGTGAGTAATGCTGGATTTACCCACGGTTGGCATGGTTTGGTCACGAGGGCGAAGCCCGAGTGGCCAAACAAAGCCAACCATGGGTAAATCCAGCATTACCCACACCCAGAAGTGGGTTATTGTTATTATACAATGACATTATTTAAGAAAAAAAATAATTACTTTTCTTAAATAATGGCATTGTATAATGCCTCCTTGCTGCCCTTCTGCAGCAGACTGTCTGGTATTCTGCGGCAGTTCTGATGTACTGCGCATGCATATGCCTATGCAGTACATCAGAGCTGTGGGCAAAAGCAATGGAGAAAGCAAGATCTCCATTGCTTTTTACTGTTTCGCTATGTTAAATGGGTTTAACATAGCAAGACAGCTTTAAAAAAAGCAACAGAGAATCGCTGTTGCTTATTTTAAAGCTGTCTCTCTATGTTAAACTCATTTAACATAGTGAGACAGGTTTAAAAAAAAACAATGGAGAAAGCAAGATCTCAGTTGCTTTTACACTATGTTAAAGGAGTTTAACATAGCTGTCTCACTATGTTAAACTTAACCTTTAACATAGCGAAACAGTGTTTTAAAAAAGACTTATACTAATGGAAAAAGTCCGGGCGACCGGACCTTTTTCCATTATTATAAGTCGATTTACAACGTGCATGCTGACCAATCAGTGTGCAGGTTTTGGAATATTAATGGGGGGGGTCATAGTATAATATGAAATATAAGACAGCTTCATTTCCTTTGCCAGACTGTAGCTGCGTAGCAGCCCTCCGTCATATAGTAATCCAGACTTTTGAGTTCAGCTGTAGCTGTGCAGTTCTGTGTAGCTATCTAGACAGCAAAGAATAGAATGCTTTAACTGCTCAAAATGCTGAAAATGACTGACCGACTGTCTGTCTGACACAAGTTTGCATCCAAGTATATGTCTCTTGCCAAAAGGAGGGAAAACTGTGCATGTCTGTTCTCTGCTGTGGACTGATTCCAGCTGTAGTTGTTGACATACAACCCTTTAAGCCACACAGGAGGCACTCCTGACCTCTCTGGTGACCAGGATGTGAAATGACGTTTACAATATAGCCATATTGCATTACTAAACAAGTATACATATTTGCAGATATGTGACAGGCAAGACCAAAGGTATCATTCACAACTTTTGTAAAATTCTGTAAGACAGCAAAAATCTGCTTGAACTTATGGTCTACAGACAAATGATGCTTATAGCGTATGTACTAATTAGCAATTATTTGTTATGATTTCCACTGTAAAATAATGAAGAGGATGTCATTTTAGTGAGCAAAATAAGGCTCTCATTAACAAGATCTGTTGATCTGTGCATGAGCAGGGTAGAAGAGCACAAAACTGTTTACTGTGACAAACACAAACCCACAATCTTCACAAATAACATGAATGCAGTTGAACAATTTATTTCAATGAGATATCACAATTCTGTACATTTAAAACATATAAAAAGACATTCACAGTGTCTCATATACAACCAATACAAACCTTTAAGTTACTCTTCTATGCACCTGCAGCATTATATATGGACAAAAGCTGACAGCTAGTTACTATAGCCTTCCTATATATTTGAAAGCTTGAGTGCCCCAGCATCTGCCCTCTGACACATCCTCAGTTTAATAATGTAGTTATTCTGGTCCTATAGAAACTGCTGCTTGTTCCATCACATACGTAAGCTACCAGATATTCTCTAACGATACTATGATTGTTAGTTACCGCCTGACTGTACACTTATTAGAGATATCTAAGGGGTCCTAAGGAAATATATAGCCGGAAAAGAAAAACGTTTTTGTTTTTTTTTTTGTTTTCTGTATTTGCTCTATTTGTCTGTATTATTGTCATCCTTTTTTGTTTACTTCCTTTATGTTTTGTATTACTGCATAACTTATAGCTACTTAAGTAAATCTGAATCTGACATTATGAATGCAAAAATAAGAATGCATGAATTAATTTAGACTACCCCAATAAACAGACGTATAGAACTAACAGCACCCTAATATAAATGTGATGATGAGCATGAAAATCATTGCAATATGTCTGTATGTCTACAGTAAGTGAAGGTAGCAGACTTTGCCTCATATGGCACAACATATGCTTCAAACATCTGTAAGTCAGACATTTATATAGGCTATTCTGCATCATTCCATTTATGGAACAAAACATAACTGCATATGATTTCAGTGCAATAAAGGTCTTTATCTAATAATCCCAGCAAATTCCAGTGAGTGGCAGTAAATAGGTCCGTATATCAACTACAGCATTACACTGTAATAGCCTGCAATTAAAGAGGCAAGGTGAAATGGAAATCTATTGCATGTACACCAAAGATAGCATGGATTGAATCATAGCTGTAGTAACCTAAAGCACAATACATGTCAGATTTAGAATACCCCAGTAAACCGCTTCCTTCAAACCTCAAAAAACGTTACTCACAATGATTGTCTGGTGCTTGGTTCCAATGGCCACTGATATTCTGCAACACGGAACCATTCAAATACACCAAACAGCATAACACATGGGGAAAAACATTCAAATGTGAGACTTACATTTAATTATATAATTAAAAAGCTGTACACTAACTGTAATGTGAGGATTCCCATTGTTCTTTTCTAAAATGACTTGGCTGCACCTCCTCTATAATCCTGGGAAGAAAGAACAAGGTGTAGGATGCTGACTGATCTCTATTTCTAATAGCACAGGATTCCCATTATGTAACAGCTCAGAGGAGGGTCTCAAGATATGATACTATAGACATGAAACAGCCTGATTGCCTTTTTCAGCATGAAGTCTGATGTCACAGAGGATGTCACAGAGGATTTCACCCCATACCTTTATACTTTACCTTGTAATTTCAAATCCACTACTCCCTATACTGCTTTCATGATCATCATCAACCCTCTAATACCTATTTTTCTACATGGTGTCACATCAGCTGTTGTGAACTCTCTCTCACCAATGCCACTCTCCTACCTTCTTTTACACTCATGCCTGACTGTCGCAGGTCTTTTCTCACACAATCCATCCACCTCTTTACTGAATGCCCTCATTTATTCTTGCTTTCTTCCTGTCTGTCCCAAATCGTCTTCACCAGATTGTTTTCTGCTTTACTGCACATGTACCTGGGCCACTGTAATCTTGTCTCACTGATATTTTCTGCAGTTCGAGCAACTTGGGTTTCTGCTCTGATGTCCTCATTTCACCTGTCTCACAGTCTGCATCCTACCACCCATCTCAGGCACTTCATTTGCATCACCTCTACCTTCTTCAACTGCTGTGCCTTCACTGTCCAGGTCTCCGTACCATTCAGTAGTACTGGTCTCACCACTATTTTGTACACCTTACATTTCAGCATCTTTGGCATTCTTCTGTCATACAATATCCCTGGCATTCTATGCCAGTTGGCTGCAGCCCCTCTGATTCTATCTTTGACCTTCTCATTCAGACTTCCCTTCTTTAGCACAATCCCACCCAGATGCTTGAAGCTGTTAACTTGTTCTATTGTTGTCCTTACTATCTCAGTTCTCAGCTTATTTTGATTTCCCCTCATTTACTGCCATTATAACTGTCTTACCTACTCAGTTTCATCTCATGTGCCCTCAGTTTTGCATTCCATTCCTATTCTTTGCTAAAACTCTTGTTCAGAATCTGCCTGTAATTCCACATTGTCTACATACACAATCTTAGTTGATTTGTCCTCTCTGACCTGTTTGCTAATGTAGTCCATCACAAGTATGAACAGCAGAGGGCACAGAGCTGAACTCTGATGCACACTCACTCCCTCTGAGAAACCCTCTGTGAGTACAAACTCTGTTCATACTTGTGTCATTGGGTCCTAGTTCATAGCCTGCACTAATTCTACCGCTGTTTCTGGGACTCTAAAGCATTGCACGACTGCCTGATTCAGCTTTCTTGGAACCTTGTTGTATGCTTTCTCCAGCCCTAGGAATGTGCATTTGGTCTCTTTCCTCATCTCTAGCTTCTTCTCAACTATCTGTCTCACTGCAAGCATACGGTTAGTTGTGCTGCGTCCTGATCTGAATCTAAACTGCTCTTCTCCCATTTAAGTTTCTGCTACTCTGCATATTTGTTTATCAATCTCCTTCTCCATAACTTTCACACAGTATGACAGGAGTTTGATATATCTGTACTGTCTGCATTTGTTGTAAATGTCCCCTTTGTTCTAGTTCTGTGGGACTCGTATGCTTATTCTCCAGTCATCTGAGATATGTCTTTCCCTCCATACTGCTAAGCTTACCTTCAGAAGCCATTTCTCCCCATCTAACCAAACATCATTATCATATCTGCTGTGATCTCATCTGAGCTTGCAGCATTCACTGACTTCATTTTCCATAGTGCTGTTCTTACTTCTTCTAGGGTGGGCTCCTCCTCTTCTTTCATCATAGGTTTGTCTGGGGCAGTAAAGCTTCTGTGGGGTTTTCTTCATTCAGTAGCTGCTGGAAGTACTGCTTCTATCTGACTTTGATGTCCTGCGGACTGGTGAGCAGGCTGTTGTTGGCATTCCTTATGAAGGGTGTCTGATAACTATCTTCTTTATCTTTTCATGTTTGCTTAGCCTGGTCCATCTTTTCTATTTCCCGATTTTTCCTGCACTCGTTCTTTCTTTCGGTGACTTCCTGGACTTCTGCATTCCACCACCAACTTTCTTTATGTACTTTATTTCTAAATCTGGCTCAGCCACATATCTGTTCTGTAGGCCTCACACATGCTGTTTTGAAGTGCTGCCATTCTTCTTCAGCTCCCCCTATTTCCTGTTATTCCTGGGGTACTAGAGCCCTGTATAATTCTTTGAGTTCCTGTACTTTTTTTCCAGTCAACTTCCAGGTCCACAGCCTAGTCTTTGTTGGCCTTAGAGCCTTCTCTGACCACAACTTGCAACTGATTGCAGCAACTAAATAATTTATGCTGTGGGCCATCTGTTTCACTGGGGGTGACTTTGCAGTCACTGATTCTACCCCAGTGCCCTACCCTTACTAGGAGGAAGTCCACCTGAGTTGCATGTTGACCACTCTTGTATGTAATCTTGTGAATGTCTCCCTTTCTGAACTATGTGTTGCCCACCATCAAGCCATTTGCCAAACAGAAGTTTACAACTATGTGTCCTTTTTCATTCCTGTTGCCCCACCCATGTGGACTCATGCAGTCTTCATATCCTGTTTTGTCTTTCTGCCTGTCCATTCAAGTCCCCCATTATCAATGTCAACTCATGTTGTCCTGCTTTATCTACTAGGTCTTATAACTGCTGCCCAGATGCTTTGGGGTATAGGCTGAGAGTCTGATTGCCGTAAGTATGTCACTAATCCTAGTGAGATCCCTAGTTTTCTTCTGAAGACTTTCTGACCACAATTCCTACACCATTTCTAGTCTGTCTTCCTCCTGAGTAGTAGACTCTAGATCCCAAGCCAAGTGGCTTTGCTGCACTCCTCTTCTATCTTGGATCCTTGCTCCACACTATGTCCAGCCTCCTTCTTGCCATCATGTCATCCACTTCCAAGCTCCATCCTGTAAGCAAATCTGTATTGAGTGTACCATTCCTTAGTTAATGTTCGGCACGTTGATTGGTTTTACATCTAGCCTTCACTCAACAGAGGTATCCCAGGTAACCCAAGATGGGCAGATAGACACCAGCAGGCCAGTAGCTTATTAACCCAGGGCTACTGGGCTTTATGGTGAGCGCATAGACCCTCCAACAATTAGCATGGATCTCTGGTGCATGTCAGAGTAAGCCAGCTCCTCAGCTCACTTATCACCAGTAAATCACCTAGAGCTAAATTTTGTACTGACTAGTGGCTAACCCTGCCACAGTGTGCAGCCTATGATCCATGTTTTACTATCTATGGGATACTGCACACCATATTTGATGCTCAAAGAGGTTGGTCTGTACCACTCTTCTCCTGATAGGCAACATCTAGAGTCTGTGCTGCTGCCAAACAACTCCATTCTTGAGTGAGGTGAAGTGGAATCACTCAGCATGTTTTTGGGAGTTGGGAGGAACCCTGCAGTGACAGAGGGAGAGCATGCAATCTCTATGCAGCCAATGGCTGGAGGTCAGGGTTGAATTTTGTACCTCGTGCATGTGAGGTGAAGACCTTAACCATATGCTAACTGTATCTTCTCGTTATAATTGTTTTATAATTTATATAGTGTATTGAATAAGCTGCTTGTTGATGAAACTGCTTACGTTCAAGGTGCCATCCAAATAAAAAATCGACTGTGTTCTCTGTTGTTATGTACAGTTTAACAATGTTACACTTGCTGTAGGCTAGGATGTTTATTTTAAAAGAAGTGGTGTGTACTTCCTGATGTCTTTCTGCATTTTCTGTTGGTGCTGTGGTTTCCTTCCACCTCCCAGAATCCTGCTGGCTGATGCTGGGTCTTGTCATGACTAACTTTTACAGTGATAGTCAGCTGACACATGAAAAAGGAATGCATGTGTTCCTCAACAAATTGCATTGCATTCATCTGTACACTATGTGCACTGTGCCCCATTTTTACCAAAGTACAAATACTTTACCTCAAAGCACATAACACCTAAATGCCCATGTTCTGCATACTTAAAACAGGTTTTACCTAGACAGAATAAAATGTTGTCCTCCATACTTGCTTACAAAATACAGCTAAAGACACATTTCCCACTTTTACACAGTTTCACAAAAATGTTCATCCCCATTTCTACACACCAAACTCATTTAGCAAAGGTTCTTGTTCATTTAAAATACTTTAAAACCTATTTAATTACATGCCAATATTATTTCTATCCACTCCATTTTTGAATAAAACCAGGACACACATCAGTAAGGTTGTAACACAGAAAGTGATACAAGTATGTAACTGGAGCAGTATATACCAGCTTCTTGTATCTTTGCAAACTTTAACAAAGCTTAAGCCGTCCTTTAAAATATTATCTTCAGAAGGGAAACCTTGAACTTCTTCTTCTGTCATATAATTCTAGTATATTACATTTTTTGCACCCTTTTAACATACACAGCTGGACATCATTCAGGTAGTTTGCAGAGTGGACCACATTATAACCTAGCAAGCCCCTTCTCCTGATGAGTACAATCACAGGGCTTATCAGCACAGTCTGCTGGTCTTTACCACTATGGACAGCGCTCTCAGCCCTTTACCCCCCCCCCCAGACAAAATGCTGCCATTCAGCTGTGACCTTTCAATGCCATTTGATGATTCCTTCACAGACCCATTCTTAATCTGATTTATTCTGTATACCCTAATTAAAACTCAAACTTGGAAAAATGGTTGCCAGAATGGCTTTCACCATAAGGTCAGCTGTAGCTTGTATAAAGTTATTACCTTCTGAAAAATCAGACTTAGCATCTGAAATTTCCCCTGTCTCAACAGCCACAAATCCCACTGTCAACTGTTCCATTCATACAATAACTGTATTGGGGATTGTGCAAACATTAAAATATTGAAATAGCTGCAAAACACTGGAAACGTGAGCCACAAAGCATTACAGAAAATGATGAGGTTTATATCACATGGAGTCACTGATTACCAACAGCTCAAAAAAACGGATGTGAGAAAACCAGATATAGTAGTCCAAGAAATGACGAAAAAGTAGCATTGATCGTTGAAATTGCTACACCCAGTGACTACAGTGTCTTATGTACAGAGAGACACAGAGTCATAAAATACTAGGATTTGAAGGCAGAAACAAGGGCAATGTGGAAGGAAGATATCCAGACAGTTCCAGTAGTAGTAGGAGCAATGGGTTTTATAAAAAAGAATTTAGAATCATACTTAGATATGTTACCGATACATGTAACTTTTTACAAATTGCAGAAGGAAGCATTACTGGGCACATCGCAGGTGCTGTGAAGAGCACTTCTGCCTAACAACAAAGATTTAAAACAATACTAATTTCATGGACTTTAATCATGCTTTGACTTAGAAATGGGGGTCCATCCCTGTCATGGTATTAGAAACCCAAAAGACTTGGAGAAATTAAAAAAGAGGGAATTAACTGTGATAACCCCCATCACTTCTGCTTTCTCTTATGCAGTATTGATTGAGGAAAACTCCAAAGTGTACTTTTGAAGAAAAGGAAAATTTTCCAAGAGTCCTTGCAACATTTCTCTCACTCTCTCCCAAATACTAGTCTGGACATCAGTGGAAACAGACCATTGAAGGACCAACCCTGCACAACACATAAATAATGTATGAAAATAATTTTATAGGTTCATAGGAGGTTACTAGGCCAGTGGCCCTAGAGCCTTTAACAAGCCTAGCCATGTTAATCTCAAGTATCTCCATTTGTTCTTCTTTGGTAGTTCACAGAATGAATTTATGAACAGAGCAGGTCTGTGATCAACCCTAGCTACCCCTGTACATGAAGGACATGGGTGCCACCCCTTGGGTGAATTTGTGGTCTCCCATACAATTATCTAGGTTGCATTTAGGAGCTCTGTTTTACATGAATAGGAAGTCTATTCCAGAGAACCGACAGTCTCTGGGAGATATATCTGTCTCTCCAGCATGTTCTGTTAATGTCACAAGCTAGGTTGAGATCCCTAGAGTGGGGAACTCTTGTGCCATTTGACTTGTGGATGTGAAGCATTTCCATTAGGGCAGGTTCGAAGATTGGCCTATAGGCCAGACACAGTCACCTCTCAACAGCCTATAAGATAAAGGTAAACTGACAGGGCTTTCAGCCTATCCATGTATATCATGGTTTGGAATTCCTGTATTTTTGTAGTGAAAAACTTCTGAGGTGCCTCCAGCTGCTGCAGGTGTTTGGTGAGGTACATAAAAAAGGATGCATTATACTCTATTAGTGGTCTGATGAGGGTCGAATACATTGGAATTATAGCATTCCTTGACCTGGGTGCTATGTCCTTGCTTATGAGGTGCACTACATAGAAGGCTTTCCTTACCACTGTGGAAACTTGGTGGTCAAATTTCATATTGCTATCAAGATGTGTTCCCAAGTCTCACACCACTGTATTGGAACTCATGGGGTTGCTGTCAATACTGTAATTTGTAGGGAATTCCGTTTTGCCAAAGGGAATAATAATACATTTTTTTGCATTTAGTTTTAGACCATGGCTTTGGCACCAATTATTCATTTGTGCTAACCCTTCTTGTAATATATTAACATCATTGGGGAACTCAATGATTGCACCCAGTTTGCAATCATCAGCAAACCTGCTGAGCTAGAGACTGTCTACCTTGGCCTGGACTTCTGAGAAATAGATGCCAAACAGTAAGGGGCCCAGCACAGACCCGTGTGGTACTCTACTGATGATGGGTCTAGTCATGGAGGTGGAGTCACCAATTTTGACAGAGTGTGTTCTGTTGGTGAGCCAGTTGGTTACTCATATATTAATATAAGGGTTAATCCCGAGCTGTGACAGTTTCTCGATGATGCCAGAGTGGGGATTGTGTCGAAAACCTTGGCAAGGTTGAGATAGGCTGTGTGCACTGTCTTACCTTCAGCCATGGCTTTGGTGACACTCTCAAAGAAGTCTACCTGGGTTTAGAAAATTAGAAACTCATTTAGCAGTTTACAGGATGCACGTGTAAGATTCATTAGTTGCTTGCTTATGAAAAGGCAATGTATAGTTCTATGGACTAGAAATACTCTGAAAAAAAACAGGTGTATAAATCCTAGTCACAAAAAATTATGTCAGTATAACTAATAAGAGTCCAGCTTTTGGTTGTCATCATTTAATTTTTATGTCCAGTGAAATATTCATCTTTCATGGCAATTAACCTCTATTGATGTACTTGCTTTAGTTATAATAAAGTTAAGTCATTCTTACATTTATTACAAAGTGGACATGCATTGTTGTTGGCACACTTTGGCTGTTTTCCTTAATTTAAACTAACATTTTAATAAATTACATTCAGTCACTTAGTAGATAAAACCAATGTACAGGTATACCAGATTTTTAATAAAAATCCAGAGACTGGAACCTGCACTAAATTACCCTTATATTTTAAATGATGCTGTGAACTTATGCATTGCTGTTATTTGAACAGTTCTATTTCTTATCAGTACTTTGCTAACATAAGAAGGTACATATCTCAGCAAAGTATACTGACAGTGCCATAGTTGGAAGCATATTTTTAAGGCTAAGAATACAACATCACACTTCAGCCACGTTGACAAGCTTTCTAATAAATTAGGCCTTTAGGCTGCTAATATAATGGTTCTCTTTCAGGAAAAGCTGATGATAGCTGAGAAGGAAATAACATTGTTATAGGAGATTTATTATATTTGTGCAGAGCAGTTATCTAAATCATGTGAGGAAACTATATGATGTGATATCATACAATCAAATTAGTTTTATCTAGGAACTCTGGCTAGGTATGGCACTTGTCATGCTGCAGGCTGCAATAACAAGCAACAAGCCTTGACATAATGGTTAAGGCAACATAAATTACATTTATCACACAGACAAAAGAGCTGCCAAAAGGAAATTACACAAAAGAAAAGTATAACAACAAAGTCATGAACAGCCCCAGTAATGTTACTCACTGATTAGTGCAGGGCAGACAGCATATTTGACCACTTTGAACCCAGACTAGCTAAACCTAGCACATAAAGAGAATCTGTTTTTATGTCCAATTGGAAGACTTTTAATGGTTTTACTCAATCCTAATGCATATCTTAGAACCTGGCTGCTAGCATTATAATAAGTAATTTAAATACAACAGATTGAGTACAACAAATGCATAAACAAGTTCTTTATTTTTTTTTATTTGATACATTTCATATATATGATAATATCATATAACGTACACTAAGCTAAATGGAAAACTAAAACCAAATTTCATTAAAATTCATGGAGGAGGGCCTACCAATTGACACAATGGGGTTAGTTACATTTGCTTCAGATACTTAAACAATGAAAAACAGCATGTATGCCCTTTAGAAAGACACGAGTAATGAGAAACAGCAGCAAGAAAGGCCCTGGAAACCATAAAGATAGTATGGTACTCAAAGTCACATAAAAATGGAAGTGTTCTTTTAGTTTCATGCTATAACTTTTTAATTGCAAAAACTGTATGTAAATCAGTTCTCAGTGTTCACATTATTACGGTACATGTATAATGCTACAAATTTTATAATGTTTATAACTTTAGAATGATTAATGTCATAATGTAGCTATTTCACTTAAAGTCAACTATCGCAGAAAATGGAAAATATATAATTTGCTTAGAAATGCTATGATGTAGGCTATTATTTTATATTGCTGCTAGTTTACTCACTATAAAATGTCTAAATTATTTTACATGCATTAATAATTTATGTTACCCTTCATGCTTGTGCAAAAGGTGTTATCAGTTTTGAGAAGATAATATATATATATTTTTTGCCAGCTATTGTTAACGGCAGATTGTCTGCTTCCCTGATAGCTCCATTCACCCTGTGGCTACCACACAGCATGGAATATCTCTGACATAACACTTTGCTGAGTGGGTAGAATCTCCCCAGACTGAGATATCGCTCAACCATTGGGTTATGGGCCCTTCTATAAATAGAGTGCAGAAATGACTAGGCCATCATACTGTGGTCAGATGGGTATTTCTATTATCCTTACTCCTCCGTTGATGTATGGGACTTACATCACAAAATCAACATGCAATGGTTCTATGAAGGAGCTGTCCCCCCCTACATAGTGATGTGCGCTTTATTTGGAGGGCCACCTTATGGTCCGACATGTGCCTCTCATCACTGCTTTGGTATCAACACCACCACAGCTTGCGGCCTTGCAGCATGCACCCAGCATGTCTCCTCACCCAGTTTCTCTTCTCATTCTCCTTCCTCCCATTTGAGTCTCCAAAGCCTAAGCAGCTCATCAAATCAAGGGCTTTTGGATTACAAGCTTCTTCACTCTCTGCCACAGTGCCATCTCATATGAAGTCGTACAAAAGTGCAATGTCCATTTTACTACAACATCCATGACTGGTCATAGCAATATGGAGTCTTGACACCAAAGTAGGGAACATTTTAGTGTAGCATGTATGCATCATCTCAAGTACTACACTGTACAGCAGAAGTAGAAAGACATGTAGAAAAAACACTGGTAGCAGATGGTCATAAAATGCAAGAATGGGAAATGTTTCTGCAAATGTCTAATCAGACTAAAGGTTAATTATAAAAAAGGAGAGACAATAAGAATATACAATTAAAGACAGAACAATTAAGGTAGCATTAATAAGACAGAACTATGACTGGAATGTACAAGTCAAAAGCAGTTATCAATTCAAATATATAAAAAAATCTTAAAATAAAGATAAAACAAAGGCTATACTGATAAACTATGTTCACACAAAAACATTGATTCAGCAATACCCATATTTATGGGGACATGATAAGGTTAGGTATTTAGGTGTTTAGATTAAAAATGAGTGTGTATTGTGGCAGCTAAGGATATGAGGGAAGAGACCAAATACAAGATAATCCAAAAAAATTGGAAGTTGTAAGCTCTTGACTATGGATTTTGATGGTAAGGTACAAGCAGTGAAAATGTTTATAGTTCCTTAAATACTATATGCAGATTAGGCATACATGTATCACCTAGGTGAAAAGCTGTGGACCATATTTAATAAAGAATTGAAAGATTTTTTGGGAAGGGAAAGAGGACAAGAATTATGTGGGATAAGTTGTTTCTCCCTACAGAACAAGGTGGTTTAGGACTCCCTGATTTTAGGGATACTTCATAATCCATACTTAGCTATACAGCTGAAGTATGTATACATAAAACAAGCAGAAACCTTCAAATATAAGTGGAAAGCAATGATGTTCAAATGGGTGAGAAGGAGCATTCACAAAATAAGGGGTGAGTGGGATTTTGGATGCATGTCCTAAACAGGAAGACTAGCAAATACACAGAATATTATATTTACAAACTAGCAGAAAGTATTTTGCATGTTAAGCCAACACTGGAATGGAGAAAGAAGATTTTTCCAATAGGGATAACTGGAAATAGCAGCTTAGAAGATAGTCAAGAGAGAGAGAGAGATGAAATTTATTGGAGAAAATTAGGAAAGGAACCAGAGTACTGGGAGCAGATAACTTGGAAGGAAAAGTCTCAGAGTGGGATGATACCAAAAAGTTTTGTCTGCCGGTTGGAGACTGTCTTCACTACCAGGATTGTATAACAAGAGTTTAGGAAAAATAAAAAGGGAGAGGGGAGTGTTAAATGAAGGACCACCTCTATTTGAATTTATGGTTGGGTCTAGAATAGATGCTGCAGTTAAAATGGGATAATTAGCGGGACATTTAAAATAATATATGATAACTACAAAAATCAATCAGAAGAGGTTACAAAAGACTGCGGAATGAAAATCAAAAGGCAATATGCAAAGAAACAATGGAAAGATATCTCGATGGCTCCCAAGTATACAACAGAATCTGGAAGGTTTAGGAATTTTACATGGAAGTGTTTTGCATAGGTATTTTTATACCTCTAGTAGAGTTTCAAGAATTTTTCTACAGGTAGATAGCAGTTGTTGGAACTGTGACTGGGAACGTGCATGTTGGGAATGCAGTGACTTGGTAGGTTTTAAAATTTTCCTACAGAGTACTTTGACAGAAATGTTGGAGGAGCAAATTATTGTAACTAAGGGAATGATTCTTTTGAGTTGGGTTATGGAAACTGAATTGCCTACACATAGTAAGGCCCTACTAAGTATAACATTGCTGGCTGCCAAAAAGTAATCACTAGAAAATAGAAATAAAAGTCCAAGTCAACCATGGCAAAATTATTGAATGATGTCAAAGAGATAAAAGCCATTGCAGGTGGGATATTTAGAAAAGGGAAAGATTAAACTACATAGAAGTAAATTAAATCTATGGAAACCATAAATACAGAATAGTGTTCTGCAGGAAGAATGGAATTTCAGGGAAGGCAGGACTCGAGCAATCTAAGTAACATTAAATTCAATAATTATTAATAAATAAGTCATATATGTAATGTACAAAAAGGAGAAATATAGGTTTCATAGTTTCATAGTTTAGTACTAGGCTATCTGCCCTGGGGCATTTGTAAGCCTAGCCATAGTGATGTGGCTTTTGCCACCCCATGAAATGGTACAAAAATGTACAGAATAAATTTAGAATACTGTGCCTCTGTCTAGTAGTGACACAATGAAGGTCTAATAGAATTAGTTTACTGTGCCCCTGTCTAGCAGTGACACAGATGTGACCCCTGGGGTAAACTTACAATCTCCCATCCATTCATCAAGATTTCTCTTGAAGAGAGTCAGTGAGGGGCTCTGCCTAATACGAACTGGGATCTTGTTCCAAAGCACGGGAAGCCTCTGGGTTATGAATCTATCCCTCCAGCATGTCCTATTCATACTTGTGCTGAGGTTTAAGTCTTTAGCTCTCGTGGTCCTGATGGATTTGGATTTTTTGAGGTGGAGTATGTCCATCAGATCCTGATTGGACATGGCCTTGTACGTCAGGCAGAGATCACCTCTGAGCAGGCGGTATGCTACTGAATAGAGCTGAAGTTTCTTTAGTCTGGCAGAATAAGACATATGTTGGAGACCCTTGATCCTCTTGGTGAGGTACTTTTGTGGTCTCTCCAGCTGTTGCAAATGCTGGGTGAGGTACATACCAAATGGGGCATTGTACTCAATCATGGGTCTGATGAGGGAGGAGTATAGGGTACAATGACATCCTTGGATCTGGATGTGAATCCCTTCATGATGAGGTGTGCAAGGTAGAATGTTTTTCTAACCACTTTGGCAACGTGGGTGTCAAATGAGAGGTCACTGTCAACTTGGGTCCCTAGGTCTCTGATTACTTTTTCCATACTCAGTGGGTTGCTGTCTATGTGATAATTTGTGGGTACTTTGTTTTTCCCAAAGGGGATGACTATACATTTTTTGGCATTTAGTTTAAGGCCGTGACTCCGGCACCAGTTGTCCATTTCTGTGAGGCCTTTTTGTAGGATGTATGTGTCTGCTGGTGTATCGACTATGGCACCTAGTTTGCAGTCATCTGCGAACTTTGTCAGCCACAACCCTCCCATGTTTGCTTTAACATCTGAGAAATAAATGCCGAACAAGAGGGGTCCCAGGACAGATCCCTGTGGGACACCACTTGTGACTGGCTTTGAGTCTGACATTGCTCCAGCGATTTTAACTTTATGGGTTCTGTCCTTTAGCCAGTTTTCAACCCATCTTGTGACATATGGGTTTACATTTAAGCTGTTGAGCTTGTCTATGATGCCTGAGTGGGGTATTGTGTCAAAGGCCTTAGCCAAGTCCAGGTAGGCTGTATGGACTGCTTTGCCCTCATCAAGGTAGTTGATTCTTCCCTTTGTTATAACTGTGCGTATACTCAACACTGTGTAATATACAAAGGCGTTTAGAAAATGAATTGTAACTCTTTCTTATTCTTCTCTTATCTGAGAATAACGAATGACTTTTCATAAAAGAGAATAAATATAACCTGCATTTCCGTGGTGCTGTATATCAGAACCAGCAGACCTGTGGTACACAGCAAAGAAAAGACAGCTTTAGAAAAGACCATCACATATTCATGCTATCATTCTTTAATTTTAAGTTTAAGTTTTAAACATATGATTATATGCTATGAAATGTCAGCATTCTGTTACACTGAATATATTTTTATTAATTCTAGAATTTCAACTACTCACCTAATCAAATGCAAAACAAAATGAAACTGAAAACCAGTCAGAAAAGGAAACATACCTTCTTTTTATGATCAGTCACACTGAAAGACAGAAATAAACACAAAAACGTATTATGCTTGGGGTCTCCACTTTCTCACCTCTAAGTTGTATATATTATCTCCGCAGAAGCACAAATGTGATCCTAAAAGAAACACCTTAACTAACTGCAAACCGTTAACATGATACACTTCCCCAATAGCTTGTTGCAGCTGAAATAGCTCTTAACAAGATGTACGTTTACTGAATGCATTGTAACCTTTGATCTCTGCTAGTATCCTTAATTAGGTCCAAGACTGTAACATATTTTACAGGTCTCAGTCTTATAAATCAGTTCTTCTACCCTTGGCATAGTGTAGGAGTAGGCATCACACAGAGACATGAAATTAAGCTGCCTAAAGTAATTGTAAAAGTATATGGACACATTTTATTTGGACATCAGCATAAGTTTTAGATACTCTTATTATTTATAGCTACTAGTTTAGATGATTATCCTTCTCGTTAATTCACATTTTTAGACTCCTTCCTCTTCTATACACTACTCTCTTCTTCACCTTCCTCCATCTACAAACTCAATCCATACAGCTTTCTACATACAATCTAAGCACTCACCACTACCTTAAATATCTATATATATACTACCTTGAAAACACCTTACACCCTTTACTACCCCTCTTTCTCTCCAGTTCTCATACCTCTCCTTCAGTTAATATACCGTACAGCCATCATCTTATCAAACTTCCACCTTCTTCTACCCACCATCTAAACTCTTACCATCTCAACTCACAATGACAGGAAGTCAGTTGTTACTGCTTTGTAAACTTACAACACTAGCTCACTGCACTAACTACTATAATATTCCCAAATCATGTCCCAACTCAATCACAAACACACATACATTATATCAAAATACCCTCTTTCTCTCCATGTCTCTCTCTCTTTTTCTGTACCAATATTTCACCTTCTTCTACCTACCATCTAAACTCTTACCATCTCAACTCACAATGACAGGAAGTCAATTGTTACTGCTTTGAAAACTTACAACACTAGCTCACTGCAGTAGCTACCATAATATTCCCACGTCATGTCCCAACTCAATCACAAACACACATACCATTATATCAAAATACCCTCTTTCTCTCCATGTCCCTCTTTCTTTTTTGGTACTAATATTCATGCTAAGATCTGTTCTCCTATAGATTCATTAAAATTAAGGATAGCCGTTTAACAAGGTTATGTCATCACATAATTACAAATTGGTAAATTAAGCCCTCATGCACATTCAAAATACAAAAAAAAAAAATCTACAATTGCAATAATATATATGCTACTTTGAATGTGCATGAGGGGTTAATTTGCCAATATGTAATTATGTGATATCATAATTATTTCATGAATTGATGTTTTTTATAGGCTGACAGTGATCTTGTGACTTTTTTAAACTTTTTTATATGAAGTTAAGTGTTTTATATTGGAATAGCACTGAGGAAGGGTGATACCCAAAAGCTTTTCTTGTAATAAAAGACATTTTCTGTATGTTTTGAGTGGTCTTGGAGTTGGTTCCTTTTATGGTTGTGTATTACTCTTTACCAGAACTTCTTTGTAACTGTGACACAACACTCTTTGCACTTGTCCTTACGTTTCATTTAATTTGATAACATCAATATTTTTATCATTGCAACTCTTTTCCTAATTGTACAAAGCACCCTTAAATATTTAGCAGAGTCTTACCATTCTGTGAAGATAACAAACTCATACATATTGCCAGGGTTTCCAGTCTATAACTGTAAGATGCGTTCTCAGTCACAGTATCCATTAGTTAAATATGTAACATTAATGTAGTTGTCGATAACAACATGCAGCGAAGTATGTTTATCAGCTACTCTGTTTAGACAGTTCTGCCTTTAAAATATTGCAGTGTGCCAGCGCATGATAACTAGTATCCAATGATATAATTTATTGTTTATATTGCAAATGAAGAACTTTACAGTCGACAGTCAGGACAATAAATACTAAACACACTAAAGACAGCTTAACAAGCATTCCTACAAAATATCAGCACTGAAAATGCTTCATTCAGGTTACATTCATAAATTTGTAAGCCACGTTGGCAATAATATTATCCTGGAGGATAACCACCAAATGAAAGTAGTATTGCAACTGCTGAATCGTAATTTCAGTCAGCAATTCTGATGCCTCACAGTAGTACGGTAAGGATATCTGTTCACAATATCACCAGTATTCCATGATAAAGCATACATTTTAAGTTAACAAAGTATTACTTTACCCCGGCAGGCACTGTCATATCTCACACTCTGTTAGATATGAGTCTGTTGACAGTTACGTATTACATAAACCTGCATGTGCATTGTAACAATGGCGCATTTACTAATGCTTCAAAAAACACCTGCATTAGCCTTTATAAGCAGGTACTGTAATTAATCACTGACAGATAAATACTGAGACATAAATGTCCCTTCTAAGGATGATGAAAGTTACAATGCAGAGGCATACTATTTATCTGGCATTCTGTATATGATATAATGTCTCCAACATACTAATGTTCTCATGGTTATATACTTCATATCAGTAAAAGTGCTCAAGATATTTAAGTTACCTGGCACTTGCTCACTAAAGCAATTATATAAGTCAGCACTAAAAAATTAAAAGCACTACACCCTCACAAACTCCTCTTGAGTACCTTGTTCCCCATTGGCCCTTTTTTTCAATTATAAAGGAATTCCCAATACTATTCTAGCATGTCCAAAGGTCAGTTGTCAATCTCCTGTCCGGTCCAGCTGGTGAATCTGGGAATCTTGAGGCAATGTTACAACTGCCTCATGTACACAGACAACCCTCTCCTCCTCCCAACAAATTCCAACACATGATAGAGATGTAACCATATAGCCAAACTGGAGGCTAAGCTCTCTCAACTCAGTACTGGCATAACCAGTCAGGAGGAGAAGGAAACCACACTCACTACAATTCCAGTCTCACATAGACCTACCACAACAGCAAACCAAACACATAAACACAAAAAAACATACTCAGATGCTCTAAATAAAAATCTTCCTAAGCAGCAGAGACCTCCAAAGCAGACACCCAAGCAACCGCTACCCCAAAACAAAACACGTGCAACACATAGCTCACAAAGCCAGTGTGCCGAACAGTCACAGCCCTTAAGGTTAAACAACACACCTGATATACTTGTAATAGGTGACTCTATCGTCATGCACACTGATGTCCCACCCACCAGGCTAAACAAGGAGAAGGTCACGGTTAGCTGCCTGTCGGGCGCTAGGATCTGCCACATAACACAAGAACTCATGTCACTCCAAGGCAAGTGCAAATATGACTCGGTCATTGTCCATGCTGGTGTGAATGACTTGAGACATACCTCCCTGGACTACATGAAAAGAGACATAGAGGAGCTCTCTGAGCATGTAGCCCAGGCCGGTATGACCCTGACTTTGAGTAGCATCTTACCCTCACCAAGAATGATGCCATAATATGAAGACAAGATGATCAATTTCAACAATTGGCTTAAGTATTGGTGTCATTCAAAGGGGATCCAATGCCTGTCAGCTTGGGATGACATGCTCGACAAGCCACGATGCTTCGCTAGGGACGGCTTGCACCTGTCACCCCTGGGCTTTTGGATATTGGCAAAGGGTCTTGCTTTCCCCATAGTGCCTTTTTTAGGCAAGGCTCAAAAGACAAACCTACCTCCATAGGTATCACAAGGGCTAAGAAACTAAGAGTAATGTTACTCAATGCCAGAAGTCTAAACCTCAAGATGCATGCACTTGAAACTCTCCTTAGCATGGAGAACATCGATATCTGTGCAGTAACAGAAACCTGGTTCAAGGCTCCTGAGAGCACCCCAGCACTACCAGGTTATACCTCATACCATGCTTTTCGGCCCCAAAACTTGGACCGAACCACAAAAGGAGTGGGAGTACCAATATTCGTCAAAGATACCCACACCTCCAGGTTGGTGGCACAGCATGAAGCATCAGAGACTATCCATGTGCAACTAATAGTGGGTAAAACTGCCTTCCAGTTTATAGCCTGCTACAGACCACCCTCCCAAACCCAGGAACCCCACTCGGCCTTCCTGAGAACACTGGAAAATATGAAGGTCTCTCCAAACACCATTATATTGGGTGACTTCAACTACCCAAACATAGACTGGGAGTATAGCTCCAACACCCTAGCCCAAAAGTTCCTAGAATTTATAAACTCAAATGCTATGAAACAACTTGTTATCACTCCCACAAGAGGGGAAAACATACTGGACTTGATCATCACCAACATGGAGACTCTATGCTCCAGACCAGAAGTGTATCCCTCACTGGTAAGATCAGACCATAAACTAATCTCACTGGATATTCACATCCCGACCCCACCCCCTGCCCAGAAAACCACAGTGAAAAACTTCTCTAAAGCAAATTTCACACTCCTCAAAACTGAGGTGGAATCCTTCAAAGCCCCCGAGCCTGTGGAAAATATGGCCCAGACCTCAGAATCCTTTATAAACACATTCTATGAACACCTTCAAGAATGCATGGATCATGCAATCCCAAATAAAACCAAGACCCAATCCTCCAAAGGCAGACGTCCTGTCTGGTGGACCCCAGCCATAGAAGGAGGAAGCTACTACATGATAGAGCAAAATCCCAAAAACGGAAGGCATCTCTGATCAGTATTAGTAACAAACTATGGGCACTCATAAAATCGTCTAAGGCCAGCTTTGAGAGAAAAATTGCACAGGACACTAAGGATAATCACAAGACTTTTTTTAGTTATGTCAGGAACCTGAGTGGGAATTCCCAGATATGCTCAGAATTACTCCAGAATGACAAAAAATACATCGAACCCACAGACATTGCCAACATCCTAGCTGACAGGTTCAGCGCAAACTCCCCCCCCCCTCCCCACCAAAAGGGCAAATATCTATCCCAGCAGAGTGCTGCCCCCCTGACATCTCAGATGCATAGGTAAGAGCCGCCCTCTCCAAAGCAAAAAACACAGCATCAATGGGACCAGACGGTGTCCCGGGCTGTGTCCTACATGAACTCCAAGAAGAGCTAAACCCAAACATAAAACTACTGTTCAATCTCAGCCTTACTACAGGATATGTACCCAAAGAGTGGCGTACAGCATCAGTGGTCCCTCTCCACAAAGGTGGTGCCTCAACTGATCCTGGAAACTATCGCCCCATAAGCCTGACTAGCTTGGTCTGCAAAGCTATGGAAAGGATCATCATGGACCTCATAAATAAAGATATTGGGGACCTACAGACACTGGATCCTACCCAGTTCGGCTTTGTTAAGGGCAGATCCTGCCTCTTAAACCTGGTCAATTTCTTTGAAACAGTCACCAAGGCCATTGACGAGGGGAAGGTGGTCCACACAGCCTACCTGGACCTTGCAAAAGCCTTCGATACAATACCCCATTCTGGCATTATAGATAAGCTCACCAGCTTAAATATAAACCCTATGTCACTAGATGGGTTGCAAACTGGCTCAAGGACAGAACCCACATGGTTAGAATTGCTGGAGCCATGTCAGACTCCAAACCAGTTACAAGTGGCATCCCACAAGGCTCAGTCCTGGGACCTCTCTTGTTGGTTTTTTTTAAAAAATTTAAAATTTCTCCGGGGAGATATAAATGTACCTTCTAAGGATGATGAAAGTTACAATGCAGAGGCATACTATTTATCTGGCATTGTGCATCCGATATAATGTCTCCAACATACTAATGTTCTCATGGTTATATACTTCATATCAATAAAAGTGCTCAAGATATTTAAGTTACCTGGCACTTGCTCACTAAAGCAATTATATGTCAGCACTAAAAAATTAAAAGCACTACACCTTCACAAACTCTTCTTGAGTACCTTGTTCCCCATTGGCCCTTTTTTTCAATTATAAAGGAATTCCCAATACTATTCTAGCATGTCCAAAGGTCAGTTGTCAATCTCCTGTCCGGTCCAGCTGGTGAATCTGGGAATCTTGAGGCAATGTTACAACTGCCTCATGTACACAGACAACCCTCTCCTCCTCCCAACAAATTCCAACACATGATAGAGATGTAACCATATAGCCAAACTGGAGGCTAAGCTCTCTCAACTCAGTACTGGCATAACCAGTCAGGAGGAGAAGGAAACCACACTCACTACAATTCCAGTCTCACATAGACCTACCACAACAGCAAACCAAACACATAAACACAAAAAAACATACTCAGATGCTCTAAATAAAAATCTTCCTAAGCAGCAGAGACCTCCAGCAGACACCCAACCAACCGCTACCCCAAAACAAAACACGTGCAACACATAGCTCACAAAGCCAGTGTGCCGAACAGTCACAGCCCTTAAGGTTAAACAACACACCTGATATACTTGTAATAGGTGACTCTATCGCCATGCACACTGATGTCCCACCCACCAGGCTAAACAAGGAGAAGGTCACGGTTAGCTGCCTGTCGGGCGCTAGGATCTGCCACATAACACAAGAACTCATGTCACTCCAAGGCAAGTGCAAATATGACTCGTCATTGTCCATGCTGGTGTGAATGACTTGAGACATACCTCCCTGGACTACATGAAAAGAGACATAGAGGAGCTCTCTGAGCATGTAGCCCAGGCCGGTATGACCCTGACTTTGAGTAGCATCTTACCTCACCAAGAATGATGCCATAATATGAAGACAAGATGATCAATTTCAACAATTGGCTTAAGTATTGGTGTCATTCAAAGGGGATCCAATGCCTGTCAGCTTGGGATGACATGCTCGACAAGCCACGATGCTTCGCTAGGGACGGCTTGCACCTGTCACCCCTGGGCTTTTGGATATTGGCAAAGGGTCTTGCTTTCCCCATAGTGCCTTTTTTAGGCAAGGCTCAAAAGACAAACCTACCTCCATAGGTATCACAAGGGCTAAGAAACTAAGAGTAATGTTACTCAACGCCAGAAGTCTAAACCTCAAGATGCACACACTTGAAACTCTCCTTAGCATGGAGAACATCGATATCTGTGCAGTAACAGAAACCTGGTTCAAGGCTCCCGAGAGCACCCCAGCACTACCAGGTTATACCTCATACCATGCTTTTCGGCCCCAAAACTTGGACCGAACCACAAAAGGAGTGGGAGTACCAATATTCGTCAAAGATACCCACACCTCCAGGTTGGTGGCACAGCATGAAGCATCAGAGACTATCCATGTGCAACTAATAGTGGGTAAAACTGCCTTCCAGTTTATAGCCTGCTACAGACCACCCTCCCAAACCCAGGAACCCCACTCGGCCTTCCTGAGAACACTGGAAAATATGAAGGTCTCTCCAAACACCATTATATTGGGTGACTTCAACTACCCAAACATAGACTGGGAGTATAGCTCCAACACCCTAGCCCAAAAGTTCCTAGAATTTATAAACTCAAATGCTATGAAACAACTTGTTATCACTCCCACAAGAGGGGAAAACATACTGGACTTGATCATCACCAACATGGAGACTCTATGCTCCAGACCAGAAGTGTATCCCTCACTGGTAAGATCAGACCATAAACTAATCTCACTGGATATTCACATCCCGACCCCACCCCCTGCCCAGAAAACCACAGTGAAAAACTTCTCTAAAGCAAATTTCACACTCCTCAAAACTGAGGTGGAATCCTTCAAAGCCCCCGAGCCTGTGGAAAATATGGCCCAGACCTCAGAATCCTTTATAAACACATTCTATGAACACCTTCAAGAATGCATGGATCATGCAATCCCAAATAAAACCAAGACCCAATCCTCCAAAGGCAGACGTCCTGTCTGGTGGACCCCAGCCATAGAAGGAGGAAGCTACTACATGATAGAGCAAAATCCCAAAAACGGAAGGCATCTCTGATCAGTATTAGTAACAAACTATGGGCACTCATAAAATCGTCTAAGGCCAGCTTTGAGAGAAAAATTACAGGACACTAAGGATAATCACAAGACTTTTTTTAGTTATGTCAGGAACCTGAGTGGGAATTCCCAGATATGCTCAGAATTACTCCAGAATGACAAAAAATACATCGAACCCACAGACATTGCCAACATCCTAGCTGACAGGTTCAGCGCAAACTCCCCCTCCCACCAAAAGGGCAAATATCTATCCCAGCAGAGTGCTGCCCCTGACATCTCAGATGCATAGGTAAGAGCCGCCCTCTCCAAAGCAAAACACAGCATCAATGGGACCAGACGGTGTCCCGGCTGTGTCCTACATGAACTCCAAGAAGAGCTAAACCCAAACATAAAACTACTGTTCAATCTCAGCCTTACTACAGGATATGTACCCAAAGAGTGGCGTACAGCATCAGTGGTCCCTCTCCACAAAGGTGGTGCCTCAACTGATCCTGGAAACTATCGCCCCATAAGCCTGACTAGCTTGGTCTGCAAAGCTATGGAAAGGATCATCATGGACCTCATAAATAAAGATATTGGGGACCTACAGACACTGGATCCTACCCAGTTCGGCTTTGTTAAGGGCAGATCCTGCCTCTTAAACCTGGTCAATTTCTTTGAAACAGTCACCAAGGCCATTGACGAGGGGAAGGTGGTCCACACAGCCTACCTGGACCTTGCAAAAGCCTTCGATACAATACCCCATTCTGGCATTATAGATAAGCTCACCAGCTTAAATATAAACCCCTATGTCACTAGATGGGTTGCAAACTGGCTCAAGGACAGAACCCACATGGTTAGAATTGCTGGAGCCATGTCAGACTCCAAACCAGTTACAAGTGGCATCCCACAAGGCTCAGTCCTGGGACCTCTCTTGTTTGGTATATATTTCTCGGAGGTACAGGCCAACACGGAAGGACTGTGGCTGACCAAGTTCGCAGATGACTGCAAACTGGGTGCCATAATCGACTCTCCAGCCGTCACAAGCATCCTCCAAAAGGGCCTCATAGAAACAGACAACTGGTGCCAGAGCCATGGCCTCAAGCTAAACGCCAAAAAGTGTATAGTCATCCCCTTTGGCAAAAACAAAGTGCCCACAAATGACCACATAGGTGGTAATCCATTAAGTACAGAAGAAGTAATTAGGGACCTGGGGACCCAAGTTGATAGCAATCTCTCATTTGACAAGCACGTGGCCAAAGTGGTTAGAAAAACATTTTATATAGCCCACCTAATCATGAAGGGATTCACATCTAGCTCAGGGGAGGTCATCGTGCCTCTTTACTCATCCCTCATCAGGCCCATAATTGAGTACAATGCCCCTTTGGGATGTACCTTACCAGACACCTGCAGCAACTGGAAAGACCCCAAAAGTACCTCACCAAGAGGATCAAAGGGCTCAAACAGATGCCATATGCTGCCCGGTTAAAGAAACTCCAGCTCTACTCAGTGGCATACCGCCTGCTCAGAGGCAGTCTGTGCCTGACGTATAAAGCCATGTCCAACCCGGAATTAATGGGCATGCTGCACCTCAGAAAATCCAAATCCCATCGAGCTATGCGCTCGAGAGACTTGAACCTCAGCACTGAAATAAATAGGACATGCTGGAGGGACAGATTCATAACCCAGAGGCTCCCTTCACTCTGGAATAAAATCCCAGTCCAGGTTAGGCAGAGTCCTCATTGACTCTCTTCAAGAGGAATCTTGATGAGTGGATGGGAGATCGAGGGTTTACCCTGGTATCACTTCTGTGTCACTGTTAGACAGAGGCACAGTATACTAACCTCAAAAAGGGCATAGCAAAATTAATTTAAAATGGGTGGTGAAAGCCAAACACACTCTGGCTAGGCTTATAAATGCCCTAGGTCAGATAGCCTAGTATGAACCTATGAACCTATACATTCATAGTAAACCAGATACATATATATAATATATATATATATATATATATATATATATATATATATATATATATAAAAAATTGTGTGTGTGTGTATATATATATATATATATATATATATATATATATATATATATAGATATAGATAGATATAGTTTTCTTATTGATAAACTCTTTCACCTCATTTCTTTTATCCTGTATTTCTGGGTTTGATTCCTTTAGACTGTGGTACTTTGAGCATGCTGTTTAACCGGATTGTGTTCCAATGTCTTTCCTGACAACATGTAGTTGTGCTTCTCCACCACCAAGTACTAGCACATACTGTATGGCAGGTATCAAACATATACCTCTCAACTGTCCAGATTTTCACAGAATGTCCAGATTTTTGGCTCATATTGTTGCTTTGTACCTCATAAGATTTGTGGTTTTCCAACAAATCACTGGGATGATCTGAAGACTGAAGATTTCTTGCACTAAGAGGTTGAGAGCTATGGTCCTATGTAGCAGTTGGTCAGTAGAGAACTTTGCTTGGAGCAGCAGATGTAGTTAAGAAGGAGACCTCTGGATGAAAACCCCTTAGGCAGAACTGAAGGAATCAAACCCAGAAACACAGGATGAAACTTAATGAAAAGCAATGCTGTAATGATTAAATGTTTGTACTAACTACTTCCAAGTCTCTGTTTAATTTCATCAAAGAACCATTTATGCTGGTAATGTGACTTGAAATTGAACAGTCACATTACACTTGAATATTTATAAAAGGACTTGGTTTTACTTCCTCTGATAGCTCTTAAGAAGTCCTCATGACAATAGGATGACACCACTAAACAGTTAATAAAAACCGTGATCTTGGAGAAGCATTGTTGCAAAATATCAGTAACCCTGAGAAATGACTGCCATCCTAGGTACACCATAAGTCACTTGTACTTGTACTTTCTCTTGCACTTTCATAAAAGTAGGGTCCTGCCATTAAGCCACTCTGAAGTTAGGCAATTTTATATGATGGCCAGTTAGTGTATCCTCCCTATTCTGCATGGCTACATAATGAATGGTTTCAGCCTTCTGTCCTAGATAACCTTCATCTAATATACAAGGCTGTTTTCTGCCCTTCTTAGAGGGTTTTTCTTGTATGTAAGGAAAGAAGAATATTTCCTACTATGTCATTATTTTTG